>NW_017534453.1:1056576-1063564 GCF_001853355.1 Bactrocera latifrons
AAAAAAAAATCTTTCTATAGATTTTAAAAATAAAAATGTTTATTTCGCACTTTCCAGGCCAATAYTCCTTGGTTGAACCTGACGGCTCCATCCGTACCGTGGACTACACAGCGGACAAGCACAACGGCTTCAACGCTGTCGTCCACAAAACCTCACCGGTACACCACGAAGAAGGACATTATTAAGCAAATTTGAAGGCAWAAACGATTTAAATGTAATTGAAGCCAAGCTTAGCTACAGCGGCAGCAGCAGAAATATAGTACTTAGTTGTAAATTCCAAACGTATTAGCTAAATTATAAAATGAATGGAAAGTTGAAAGGGAACATACAACAAACAACATGAGATTACTTAAAATACACAACTAGATTTTCATTACTCAATCACAAAATATTCACTTCAACTGCCATCTTAGAAAATTTTKACTGTCTACGGTAGAATTTTAGTTTTTTTTTCTCATATGGATTTTAGCGTGTATGTCTTTACTTTRTATATGTATATGTATAAATATGATTTCTTTTTAACGAGTTGGAGACACTGTGATAGCGTTAATATTCTAACTCATTCGACTGTTCATTACTCTAACCATTTGCCATTCGCCATTAGCACTATTATCACCTCTATGAATGTATATATGTTTGTATGTAATTTTTAAACTACTTTATTTTCAAACTGTTATAAGTCACTATCTTTTATTAAACGATACTTTAACTATGAATTGAATCAGCGAACTTATTTGAAAGCTAACGATATMGAACTTATTTTTACATAGAAACGTTCTGACGTAATTTAAAAAAAAAAATCTTGGTAATATCTTATTTCGGTTTTTAATTATTTTTTTTCTTAATTTTTATAGCCTTAAAATTGAAGATTTCTCATTAAACCCATGGCATTAGTAACAAATTTCTCGTCACAATGATKGCTTCTTTCATATATTTGAAACCGTTAAACTGCAATTGAGATTATGGTGTTGACAAAGAATAGTGCTAATAATATTTTTCTATAATTTTTAAGCTGAYTTGCAGATCTAGATTTGATTATCAATTGTTGAAGTGTAAAAAAGATCCATCAATATGCACTATAAATTAATAAAAAATTGAAAAAATATATTTTGTATGCAAAAATTTTAATCCGGCACAAAAAATGTGATAATAGGATTGCCAACAGATTTTTAGACACAAACAAAAAATTAATTAAAATTATTGCAAATGTCACTAAAACTTTAGTTTTTAGCAAAAAATTTACTTCAAGCGGAAAAATTATCATAATAGGGTTGCCAACAGATTTTCAATAAAAAATTTATTCAAAATATTGTAAATGTCACCAAAATGTAATTATTTGCAAACAAATTTTATTAAACGCGAAAATTTTTTAAATAGGGTTGCAAATGAATATATTCAATTTCCAAAATAAAAAACGAACTTGAGCTATAAGCAAACATTTTGCCAAATTTAAAAGACTTAAGCAATGAAAGATTCAAAGGTTTCTCCAAATATAAAAAAACTGCGACTGTAAGGAATCATTTTCTGAAATAAAAGACTTAAGCAACGAACTTTCACTTATTTAGAATAAGGACTTAAGCAACAAACTTGTGTGTTTCGTAACTGCATATCAATATATAAGACTCAAGCGACGAACCTATGCGMCGTAGCCAAATGAAAGACTCAAGCAACGAACTTGCGAGCGGACTTTGCTCATAACAACATATTCCGCGCCAAAAACCATTAGTTGATTAGTTGAGTTAGGAAAATCACAAAAACTAGCGCATTAGAAAATTTAGTGCCAAACAACTTAAACAAATAAATAAATTTGGAGAAAATCTGGTAAAAAAAAAATAGTTAAAAACAATAAAAAAAAATAAATATTTATTACATGGCTTGCAACATGTCGCCCATGGCAATTATGAAATCACTCATGGCAACGCCTGTGCTGGCTTTTCCATATCATTGAACCTCAACTTTGTGTGAACAAGGAAAAGCGAATRACCATAACGGGAAATATATATCCAAAAAAAAAATTAAAAACAAAGTAAAATTTTCAGGTTTATATTTTTTATCCATGCAAAAACCAAACAACAACCCGGATTGACTGCTGAGGCGTCTACGTGTACGGTGAGCGAAACGGTGGCGTTTGGCCAGTTTGTTGGCAGCTAAATATTTTACTATTTGCAGGAAAAAGTTACGGTGAAGTCAAATAGTTGTAATGGTATAAACATATTCGCTCAATTTTGGTGCGTATATGTTTATATTGAAGTGTGTTTTGGCTTGAAGTGGTTAACCAGGCTCTCGCTGTGCACCTGTGTCTGGTTTTACAAGATAAGTAGGAAATATTAGTTGATTGATTGTTTGTTGGCAGCCAGTTGGACGCCGKCAAGATGGTATAGCCCCTAAACTGTTCTCTAAGCGTAGCTCCATCGCCAAAAATAAATTTGTTTGTTATTGTTTTTGTAAGCAAGCATCTTAAGCACAAATTTTGTCGCTTAAATTTTTTATAATTTATAGTAAATTGCGCAAAGAATTATAATTTTTCCTATTTCGAGTTGGTTTTAATTTATTGGTGTGGTTATGTAAGATATAACTTTTCATAATATACTTCCATCCTATCTCTTTCTATTTGCTTTTATTTACATTGCTTAATCAGCCAGCTGGATTTATTTAATAGCCGCACTTTTTTGMAGCTTTTTGTCTTGTTATTCAATGAGCCGTGATGTGTTGCTTTACCACAKCAACCGCAAGGAATTTAATCACTTTATTTGCTTTAACTAGCGCTCGTAAATTTTTTATGTGGTTTTATGCATTGAATTTCCCGCATATACTGGTATGTATATTCTTTTTATACGTTGAGGAATATTTTTTATCCTATATTCATGTACGAATAATTTTAGCATAAAGTAATAGTTTGTCAAAGATTTTCTTTGTAAAAGAATGAATTTTTTATGTTCCACGAATGCTTCAATAAAATCTACTGAAGCTGTATTGAGAAGGAGTTGCATAGTGTATATTTGCTATTTAATGCAAAAGAGGGAAAAATACAGTTTTTGAAGCAAGGATTTCAATTGGAAATGCTAAAACTTCAAAATCGTTCGGCTGTCTGTTGTGATGGCAGCTTTTCAACGTCGTACCTTCCTTKCATTTTTTGACTTGCGTTTTTTGCWGTACAGAGYCGGGTGCATATATTGGTTGTAACAAGATAGTGATCCAAATCAATGTTATGAGCTCGGAGCGTACGCAAGTCTAGAACACTGGAGACGTGTCTTCCGTCTATCAYAATATGATCGATCTGGTTTGTGGCTTTCGATCCGGAGACAGGCAGGTAGCTTGATGAATATTTTAATGGTGGAGTTTAGTACTACATAACCATATTTCGTGGCCAGCGAAGTCAATCAGCCCTAATCCATTTGGGGATGTTTTGTCGATGTTGGGGAGGCGGAATTTAGTGACCGTTGTGTCCTTCTTTGCCTATCCAAAGCTTTGGTCGCATCGTATTTCTATTCCGACGTAGCCTGGGCACAAACCAGCGATATGTTGAGGAACTTCGATTTGATGTGGATTGTGGCTAGACGTTCATAAAAAATACTCGGTGACAGAGCCACTTTCTCATGACGAATTCTACTCCGAAATTGCGCTTTTCTATATTGGCACTGTACTAAAGGACACAGTTTTTGTCCCGTCCATCGCATTTTTTGGAGGGCGGTGATGTCTATCTTAACTCTAACGAGGACATCAACCAGCTGGGCARCGGCACCTTCTCAATTAGTGGTAATGGGGTATCTCATTCGAGGCGGTTTCCTTTTTTTTATTGGTAGTATTTCCTGAGGAGGAAATGTTTCGCCTCCTCACTTTAGCTCGCCTTCAAAGGGATGTTTTTTTTGGCTTCACAGAGGGTACTTAGTTTAAGGCCGGAAGTCGTGAGCTGCCTGAGACATTTATAAAAGAATCGTTTCTAACCACTCCCAAGTGACTGGCGCTCAGAGAACATTCTTCATTTGCGTGAACTTTTACACATGTAACTGACATGAGTAACTTTGCTTGTCATTCGAGATATCTGCGTAGATTCATAAAACAGAAAGAAAAAKTTATACCTTGTTTCTAACGATTCCATTTGGTTATAGAACCGAATAATAGTATGCTAAGGGAAAGATTATCAACTCATATTCATCCGATTTCATTCAGATTTKCCATACAATAATATTTATGTAAATATGATATAAAGTCTTTAATTTTCACATTTTCGTAAAATATTTGTGCTCTCCCATCCTTGAGTAGCTTTATTTTATAATACACTTTTAAGAAATTATTACTTAATTATGCATACTTCCGGTATCAGCGTCGAAATTTGTTTTGAAATTAGTTGGTTTCAAGGCTCGTCTCAACAAACCTTTTTAATCACCACAGAGTGACAAGAAACAATTGTACTAAGCTTCCTGATTGTAGCTAGATTTTACTGAAGCTATTTCATTACCACTAAAACTCTTAGATGGACGGTTGGGATTAGGCGGAGTTGGAATTAGACGAAGTATTGCGTGTTTCTGCATTTTSACTAAGGTTGACTGAGATAGATTCACTTATAACAAATGACGGATATTACGAGTATACTTCCTATTAAAACGTTCACTGTTTTAAAATGTGTGTAAAATATGCCTCTACTAAGTTTTCAATGAAAGCCCTTTTGACAAGAGCACAATTTCAAGTGAAAACCAATAATTTTTTTTTTTTTTTTTGCCACCAGTGTACATACTTTCAAGATATTTAGTCGCTAGCTGCACAACAACGCCTATTGCAGCTTTTCATGTCTCTATGAAGCAAAAGTCTTTTAAGACTTTACACTGACTAAAAGTATGCTTCAAATTTGAACAGCAATATTACCACTGCCAACTGTGGTGTATTTTGATCCAGTAAACAATAAACTGTTTCAATTACATTTGATATTGGTAAGCAAATAATTTTGTCAACTGCCTCTTGCCTCTTGCACCTACAGACATCCCCGTGAACCGGCAAGAGTGCATATAACAAACCTTATTAAATTTTTGATGGTTTCCAGCTTCTTTGCCAATATATGGGAAGTATCTACAGGAGTCTTTTAGTCTCATATCGAACTGCATGTGTGACTCCCAAAGACCTTAAGAGTTAGTACCACTTGTGAACTTTGGCATATATATCGAATTGTAAGTAGTATTTGAGATTATTCTCCGATAGGTGATTTGGTAAATAGCTCTTATCTCTGAAAGAGCTTTACAGTTGGTCTTATCTGTTCCCAAAAATTTTAAATTAATTGTTTTCGAAACACTAGTTTTGGATACAATGAAGAAAGTTTCTCCAAAAGTGCTAAGCTGATCGACTTGATGTTTTAACACGTTGTTTTTTCTAAGGTAATGATTGGGGAAATAAGATTTTTGATAATAATTTCAGTTTTTTCAGCGACTATGAAGTGTTAATGGGTATTTAGTAATATAATTTTTTCTTAGAAGTCCCATATATTCGAATTATTTCTGAAACGAAAGAGAGATTTCCATTCCATTGAGTAAAGTAGCACATTTTGAAAACTGTAGTTCTCATGTCTCCATGTTAGATTATAGTAAAGCCTTCGGACTTTCTAAATATTTTCGGAGGAAGCCTGTGAGTGCTAATCACGCGATATTTGTATACGTGCAAGTGATATACGAACCCCAATGATGACTGACAAACAAATTTTTTAACAAAATAGCCCGGAAATTGTAAATAAAACCAAAAATACCAACGAAAATTTTAAACTTTCCATAAAAATATTAGTTTTCTTTATATGACCTAAATTTTTAGAAAGTCAAAAATGCAAAATTTAGTTTGCATAATTTATAAGTTAATTAATATTTTTGCCCCTAATTGCTCACTTATGAAGTCAATGGGCTAATTGAACACAAAATGTCACTAAAATTATAAGCGTTACGGCATTCCTAACGAAAAACTATTAAATTTAAATAACAAAAGCAACAACCAATTAAATTTTTAATGACAAATTAAGGCAGCACTTTCATTTCATTTATTTGGACTAAAAGAGATTTATTTAAATGGAAAATATGTCATTTTTTTTTGCTGGAAATAAAAGCGAAACAGCCCAACGGCAACGAAACGGTTTTAAAGAAAAACAGATTACTGCTATGAAAATGTGAAAATAAAAAAAAARCAAAAACAAAATAACAAAACCGTATACCAGCAATAATCCATAAAAAATAATAAATAATAATATGACACAATAAACCGTTATGCAAACCATTTTCACAGTTAACCTTGAAGATTGTAGAAAACAAGAGAAAAGCAGTGGATATATTAATTAGAGTGCGGTGAGTCGGAAAGAGGTCCAAAAAAGGTAGTCAACTTTTCGCGGCCCAGTAGAGCTGCACCGATTGCGCAGCTGAGGAAAATTCAGTGCACAACTGTAGAAAATATAATACATAATTCCTCTATATATATATATATATTTCTTTATAGTATCTACGTTTGTAGGCATATCGCTTGAATGCCAAAATCACTGTGGGCAGTTGCAACTTGCCACCAATCGCKAAAACGACCGCCAGTGCTTGTAGCGACACCAGTGTTGCGCCCCAGTTGTTTGCAACTGTTGCTGTTGTTCGTGGTCGACTGTGAATGGCGGATTAAATACCGTAACGGTTTGTTAGAATTCACCTCCATGCGAGTTCAGGGATGCCACACGAAATGGACAGTTTTATGTTGTACAACAAACTTGCAGACAAGAAGTGTTGTTGCCCAAAAATGCAAAGGTTAGGTTATGTTCATAATAATTTTGTCGGCTTTTTATTGTTGTTTTGTGTTTTGAATAGTTTTTGGATACTGCTGATCTTATTTTATGTTGTTGTTATCATGGACCTTTGAATGCGCTGAGGTATTGCAGTCTATAAAGAACATGTTTGTGTGTTTTTTTGTTTTTTTGTTTGTTTTCATGTGGATTATGGTACCAAAAGGTATTGCGAATTGAGTAAAATCTAAGTTTAAAGTA
>NW_017534453.1:1066589-1084171 GCF_001853355.1 Bactrocera latifrons
AGAAAGGTTAAAAACAATAGCCGTTTGATTCAATTTCTACTATGTTTCTATCAAGTTATAGAAACCTTATAAGGAAAGCGCAACAAAGTTGAAGGAAGAGAAGAAAATTATAGCGAAGCACATGAATGTTGAGATGGAAAAAGAAATTTACCCAGAGAACTTTAGAAAATTGCCACAATGGTTCAATTAAAACCACGAAGCTGTTGGGCTGAAGGGAGTTATAAGTAAATAGAAAAAAAAACATGTCTGCCTTTAGAAAATTTGCAACGCATTTTTATTTAATTTTAAACCTCACTTAATCGTAATTGCATACATATTAGTATATGGTATTACACATTTCCCTAAAGTACAAATATAGCAGCCCAATAATTTAACTAAAACGTGCTCATACTTCRTAAATTACCGTCTAACACTAAACCATGAACACTTCCCATCATTTAGAGTTTTCAGAAGTTAATAAAAAGTTGCAAATTTAATTTGTGTTATTATTGAACGTGAACTTTAATTTGTTTCTACGCCAATAGCTAGCTTTGCACCTCGAAATTCAAAACCCCATTTCCATATTCAAATTGCACAATCCRCAAGCGCAGAAATCTATATATAAGAGCACAACAATAAGTGAACTGCCTTGAGACGCATAAACCACCGGTCTTTATTTATTTCTGCACCCATTAATGCAACTGTACAACTGCAGTATGTAGTCCGAGCGGGGGCTGGCGGATTTCCCAGGCAATTCTAATTTGTTCTATGCGAAATTAACATAAAAGCGTGAATTAAAGTCAATCGCCAGAATCACAACTCAATTCGCCGCCAACTTTTGTGCTCAGCATTTGCATTTTAAATGCGTCGATAGTTGTTGTAGGCATAAAGTCAGCTCGATATGAAAATGTCTCAGTTCGTAAAAACAGTGTTGTAAAATGACTGCCGCAGTGCCAAGCTCCTAATTGCCTGCTGTCTGCCGGTAGTTGCGGTCATAAAAATCTTTTGCAAATAGCACACGAGAATATGTTTCGACAAAACCACTAAATTTAGCGACAACCGCAAAGGTGGGAGYGACAAATTATTTTGCAGTTTATAGYCCAGCTTCAATATTCTAGTAGACTGTGTGATAATAAAAGCTGTTTTATTTCCTGTGCATTAGGCATCTGTAATAGAATAAGAAWATTTAAAATCAGAATTGTTGTAGATAAAAACATAGYATAGAACTGAAGCCCTGATAACACCCCTCACAAATACAAAAGTTTCAATACAAGGACTTGATTTTGATCTGACATTAAGACAGCTATATGTTATAGTAGTCGATATCGGCGATTCCGACAAATCAGAAGTTTCTTGGAGAGGAGAGGCCGTCTTCAAAATTTCAGTTCCATATATCAAAACGCTAGGGTCGCATATATACACACAAACAGACGCACGAACAATCATTGCGTATCATGCTGACCATTTATATGGTATATGCAATATATATTATATATGTATATGTTATAGGATCTCCGACGATTGCTTCAAGAMGTGTACCAGTTTCAGCAGCACCTTCATAGCTTAACAGCTAGTCGACCAATTTGAACCAAGTTTAATACATAACCTTATTTCGTCATTTTTAAATTTAAATTTAACTTGAATAAAAAAAAAAAAAAATTTTAAATCGCATTCTGAAATGCGCGAAATTAGCGGCAACGGAAGAGAAAATGTTGGCCGAATCGATAATATCTTGTATTGATATTAACAACATTCAGGTTAGGTTTGGTTAATSTGGTAGGCYAGTAAACCTTACATAGTCCATTTTTCGTTCTTTCCGATACCAAATAGAGTTCAGTCCAGATCCAGCTAGATCCAAGAATAGTAGTCATTCTTCAGGATGCCTGGCCATAACAGCGGATACACCTCTGCACACTTCCTTGGTCATTTTAACTCTTATACGGCTAGATATCTAGCGTTGTATAGCAAGATCAACACCTATTGACTTCAAACTATTCAGAACAGATTCTGTATGTACATTGCTGAACGCTCCAGAAATGCCCACAGATGCTCTAAAACGTATTCCTAATATTCAAGAATCCTTTTGATATTAAAAACCAATGTTTGGAGTGTAGTCTCCACTGATCTGCCCTTCGTATATACGTGCTACGCCGTGGTGAAGCTTCTAGGAGGCGCTGCGGCCCTAATGTGCGCGTTCAATATTTTTTCTAKCRTTTTCAGCAGAAAGGTAGCTAAGCTTATTGGCTTATAGCTTTGAAGTAGATTGAGTTGTTTCTGCCTGCTTTCAGTATGCCAACTTCCCTAGCCTCTCTAAATGAGGGTGGCACATAGCTGAACTTCATGCATCCCCTAAAAATCGCATTTAATTATGGCACGGATAAACAAAAGGCATTTTGTAGCATTGCTTGAATGATTCCACACATACCGAGAGATTTATATCGGTTGAATGAGCGGATTTCACTTTCTATTTCATTCTGTTAGCAGATCTTTATATTCGTTTCAACAGTTCTTTTTGCTAGCTTTCTAGCTTACCGTACTTTGCGTCTGTAAGACCTGGGCTCGTAGGGAATGAGTAGTATTTAGGGCATTTGCAAATAAAATCATGCTCTTTTCAAGATCTTCATGTGCTTTATGCACGAAAGGTCTAAGTCTCTTGACTAATTGTATCTGCCTGTAGATATCCCAGTTTGTATTCCTGGGACTTCTCATAAGCCTCGTTTAACAACTACTAAAATTKTATAGGCACTCGACCTTGGCATTTTAATTTGACTATAAGGGAGATTGAGACATCTTAGGATTTCGGCTAGTGGTTGATGTAAACCGCCATTTCTTTATGACTGAATTACATCCATCAGAATTAGCTATTGTGCTAATTGTTGGAATTATCGCCGTGAGGTTAAAACCCTGACATGCTTCAGCCTCAACTTGGCCTCATTACTGAATCAACTTTGGAACTATTAATGGCGAGTATATTATATTTTTGGAGAYCGGATAGCAATTCTATGTGAAGATCCAATCAACTTGGATAAGCAACTAAAAGGCAACAACAAAATAAACTATGAAAGAACGAAGACAGTAGTGGAAGGAGAACGAAATCAAAACCCAAATCCGTTCCGGGTAGAAGTTTTAAGCAGCGAATCTGTCCACAACTACAGATAATGAAAGGGCAACTATCAAAGTTTTAGAAAAAACGGCTGTAGGCATTATGGAGAATGATAGGTCTGTCGTAGTAGGCGGCAATCTGGTGGCAACATGAATACTAGCTGTTGTTGTTTCAGAGCCAGAAAAGATTTCCGAAGTAATTTCGAGGAATGGTGCCGAGTTGACAGTGCTTCGCTGGATAATTAGATACGTTCCAGTTACTTAGACCAGCCTATCAGGCACATCCGTGCTTTTACTCACGATGGAAATAGCCACATCAGCAAAGGAACCTCTSCTAGACTCATAAGGGCTCTACAGGCGACAGAAACAAAGAAACACTGGCTAGAAAGCASAAGACAGCCAAAAACGTAGAGCGCTACAATGATAAGCAGCATGGCGACATACACATGTGGGGCAAGAGATGCTGAGTCAGAAGGAAAACGACAGTGCAAGAGCGGGCGCTATGTTACAAAACAAGATAGATATTTGAACGAAATTAGATGCAGAAAGAGCTTTTTCAAGAAGGTTGGAGGGAAAATCTGCTCTAAATAATACTTGTTTCAGATTTATGGTGGTATCTTTCAAGTAGACGTGGCATCTATTAAAGTAGCAACAGATATTCTTCAGCAATTGCGTTCAGCTCCCTTAGGGAGGTATTCATTTACTCTGATAGCAGAACAGCTTTACAGGATATCAAACTTGTCTGGGTGCCTGACCACAGGAATCGATCGAAAAGATATGCAAAGTGTTTCGAGGACTGGAAAAATATTTGGCATAAGTGTACTACATCTATCAGGGTTTACTTTGATATTTTTTTTTACCAAATAGACATTTGCGAATAATCTAATATTTGACGTTTTATTTACAATTTCCGGGTACTTTTTTGTCACGATGGATAATATTTTCACAAAGATTACGCAATACAACCAAATTCCAACTCTTATTAATTTCGMGCCACCTCATTGTTTTATTGCCAATAGCAAATCCACCCTAAAGTGGCCAAGGCCGTGTAACCTCCAAGCAAAGCCCACAAAAAAGAGAAAATTAAAAATGAATCGAATGGGGCGTAGTTCACAGTTATTATGGCTTTTTGCCAATTTACACGGAACTGTCATTAAGTAATTTCAGCTTTTGCTATTTGCTTAAGGATATTTGCATGCACATAATCGACGATCACGATTGCCAGCGAACATACAAAAGTTGGCTGCAAGAACAAGCGCAGCCGCAACCGTAGCGTGCTTCTGTGAGAAGCGAAATGGTCAATAAAAAAGCACAACGCTCTTAAAACAAAAGCTAATCACTGCATCGCCATCGAATCGCACAGCCCGCATGCAAGCCGCGCAGCGTCGAAGTGCTAAACATAAAATTAGAATAGTTTGTGCTTCGAGCGACGGCAGTTGGTTTGACACCGTCGCCGATTAGTCACAAAAATTGTGCAGAAATTGGTCACACGTCAACAGGGAAATATGCGCAAGAGCATTATTTTGTCTTGTTCACGGGCATGCACTACTCGTGTTTTATAAGCACGCTCGTAAATTTCAGCAACGCCATAAATGTTGGCCAATTTTTATTTGCGTTAATGCAGTTAATTCTTCATATAACCAGGTAATGTTCTATTAAACACAAGGCACTAGAAATTTATGAGGCCATCTGTTGGGCCAAAGCAAGTTATGTATGTACGTCTGTATCAATACGTCTGATAACATTCGAATGTTGCGCTAATTTTATAAAATCTGTTGAAATTGTAAAGTATTTGGCAGTCGTTAGGAATATTCTATTTATTTTCCTTTAATGTGTTGCTTCTTATGGTGTCAGTTTTTTATACYGTGCTGCTCGTTAGTTTTTTGGTGCTGAATTTCATTATGACTCATAGCAATTCATATGTCTTGCAGTAGTTAAGTATGAGAGAGCAAAAGGATCGATACAATCTCCTAACCTCAACTGAAATAAAAAAATATTCATGAGTATTGAACACTATAAATAAATACGCAGTTTATCACAAAAAATGTCGTTTTACGAAACTTTAAGTAATGTCTGTTTTTTTTTTTTTGCTAAATGGTCTTTTTGGTGTTTATATTGATATTAAACGCTAATAATACTTACGGAGTTTACCAAACACAAATGTTCCTTTCAACAAACTTCAAGCATGTCCGTTTTTGTTGCAAAAGTAAAAAACTTGCTCTTCCCCTTATATACTATATACAGGACGCGGATATAGCCGAGTTTACAATAGYGCSCCATTCGCTCTTCCTTTTCGCTGTTCGTGTCAATTGGATATTCTAAAAATAGCCAGGTCTTTCTTCACCTGGTCCTTCGATCGGAGTGGAAGTCTTCCTCTTCCTCTGCTTCCCTCGACGGGTACTGTATCTAATAGGTTCAGAGCGGGAGTGTTTTTGTCCATTCGGAGGACATGACCTARCCAACATAGCCAAATCAAAGATAGATGTCTACAAAACCGTAGTCAAGCCAATAATATTTAAGATGTTTTTGCCTGGTAGCGGAAGCTCGAAAATTCTACATTCACTAAAAAGAGCGACTGTCATCGGCATTTGCAGTACAATGCGGACTACAACCACAATGATACTCAAAGTTTTCTACTCATAGAAAATATGGATATTGCCGGCAGGACCATTGCTTCAAGATCGTCTTAAGAAGCTCTGAAAACTTGAACCACCACACCGCATAGGCTCCCTGGTGGCCTTTCCTCTGCTCTTATAATAAAGAAAGATWTGTAGACGGGGAGACGTCGCTAGAGGAGTTGATAGTGAGATCTTTTACAAATAAGACAAAGCYAGACGGAAGGAGAGCTTTTTAAAAGGAACTTTTCTCCAAGAAAAGTTCAAGCCTTAGGCTACCAAACCACTGTAGTATTTTTTAGAGAGAGACACATTCACTCCTTCAACAGAGAAGTAGCACTAGGCTTAAAATCGCAGAGTTAGTCGTGGAATGTCTGTCCCTGCTTCTTTTTTACTGACGCAGACACCGCTAACGCTGTCCTCACTAGCTATGACATTAAGCTACTTTRTTACCAGACTCGTTTGGGTGTCTGGTMMCAGCGAAATCGCTAKAAAYTGTAATGTCAATGAGYTAGTAAGTTAGTATAYCRCTGTTCCAATCACAMAGGAGTGGSATAGARTAGGATGGTAGTTGGTCTTGCGTCAATCATAAAAATTTGTACTGAACAATATCTAATACGCATTCATGTGGTTAGAAATCTTGTCGGACATAATTGTCAAAGGTTGTATGAAAAAATTAAGGTCGAATTTCTAGTCATTTTCTCCTCCTTAGCTCAACTTTTGCTAACTGTGGTTGAAATATGGCGGCAGTCATACCTTCGCCAAAACAAGAGACATTGCCTAAAGTTATACTAAGATTATATCTTCTGTAAACCTTGTTAGATTCAAAGCCCCTTATCGATTAATGAGAGCCTTTATGGTCAATATACAGGAGTTTTAGGTATCACAAGAGCCTGGCCTTCTCGGCAGTTCAGATGAGTTTATTGTTAGGATCTAACTTGTAACATGAATTAACAGAAACAAATTCTGTGAAACTAAAATTACTGTAACGGCAAAGAAAGGTTTGTTTCAAGTTCTCATAAAAGTAGGCAAAATAATATCATAAACTTAAGGCCACTGACACCGAATATCGGYAGTAAATTTTAAAAATTTCGATTCRTGTTTCATCGTATATCTTTSCATGATGAAATGCCAAAACTTACTAAAGAGAAATGTCGAAAGAGCGGGAATATGAYGTTGTTTKCTGTCCCTATCGGTCTACTTATGTAGAGCCTTATGGAAAAGCCATTTTATATCTAGTAAATTGAAGCTATTAATTCTACATTTTAATTGTTGAATAAATATATTGATCATGTCATTGAAGATCTATTGACGACGGTAAGAAATACTCGAGAATATATAATTTCAAAAAGTTGCTGTTGGTTCCTAGAAGTATAAGATATTTTAAAAATTATAAATTTTTGCTCGAGAACATTTTTGAACTACAACTAAAACATCCTTTTCTGGAGTTATGTTTTTAAAATTATTTTATAATATTTTTTTGAAGTATGTTCTCTACTCTGTGATGGTGTATTTTTATTTAAGGGTAAAGGAGATCATGGAAAAGTAATAATAAAATCCTGGAATCATTTCACAGAATTTTCAATAAATTTTTATACCTTTTGAAATAATTTTTGAGCTTTCTTTTAATATTATTCTACTTTTTTTTACAAAGTTTTAAAATAAAGCTTGAAAAGTAACCTTAATTTCAATAGGTGCTTAGCTCATCTTAGACAGATATATATACAATGCAATCTTACTGAAATAAATATGCATGAAATTGAACTTGGCTTTCAGCAGTGAGGCCTTTAGATTGAGATAAAACTCACTTTGACTTTCATAGCAACCTTATATTGTCCAATATTAAATTAGATTTCCATAAGATTTTTGAATCGATTTCAACCCAACTTTCCAACATTGCACGCCAAACAGTTATGAGTTTTTTTATATACATACATGCTTCATACCACACCTTAATATTCTATTCTCACAGCCAAACGTAGCAACTAATCAAGCGAAACAAAAAGATAATCATTAATACACTAACAACTTCTGTCCACTACACATATATCTTTTTTTTTTTTTTTTTTTGGTTTTTTGTTTACGACAATTAGCGTAATTATTTATCGTTGTGACGCTGGTGGCGCAACAAACCGATTACAGGCTTACATACATATCCACTTTGCTGGACAAGGTGTTTTCCCACGCTTTATGAAACGATTTTGCAGTTTTGTGATTTGCATTTGAAATGCTCAACACTCGTATTATAAAGTGATAAACTTAACAAATAATTATCATGTATTGAAATATGGACAATATGACTGTATGAGTGCTTCTTGCTTAGAAATGAGTTGTTAGCTGTTGCCATTTGCGCGTCACTTGCGCGTGGAAAGGTCGCGAGGAAATTGATTCTCATGATAAAAAGTATGAATAACTGGTTTAATTAATTGCTATGAAAAAGCAAAGTGCTATAAAAAGTTTATTTTACATAAATACAGTACTTTTTGTATGAATGGGCAGACGTTTTTAATAAAATCAGCAAGAACTAGTTTTTGTAAAGGTCTTAAATGACGTATGTGGCGTGATTAAAGCTGATAATAACTATTAAAAATGCTTAGGAAAGTTTGATTATTTCAAAAATGTTCATAAATATGCCATATTATATCAAATTTATTATCAAACCTTTAAGTTAYTTACCTCCAGCCAAAAACTTCCAAAATTTTTACACTGCAACAAAAGACTTAAGCAACGAACTTGTTTCTTAAAGCCACCGGCTTTTCTTTGCGTGACGCCTCCACTTAGCCAAAGACCTTTCCGACTTATTTTTTRGCTATTATTTGATTTGAACGCGCTTCCGCGTTAACTAATTATCGATGCTTTGATTTGTGGCGAGCGCTTTTTTGTTGGTGGCAAATCAGAAACGCTCATAATCGAAGATCATATTACACGTGCAGCAATTTCAARCGTATTTAATAGCTGGTAAAGATCATTTTGTACCAAAAATATTAATGYATGTGTATACATACATGTCTATAGTACTGTAGTGCTAAATTTAAACTTGTTGCGTGCGTTGCTTGCACCTGTTCACCGTCAACTTGAGGCAATTCTTAATACGGAAATTGTTTGGAATATATTTAGACACCCAAAATGCGTATTAATTACAATACTAACGATATTTTCTCGCTGCTCATAATTACAGGCACTGCTTGATAACAAGTATGCGTTCAAATAATGTAAGCTAAGCAATATAGTTATACATTAAARTAGGCAATGGCATGCAGAAATCGAAGACTAATTATCTTTCGAGCAGCATGTAATTACAACAAGCTCGTAATGCTTCTAGTTACTAAAAAATTTTACGGCATATAATTAATTTACATTCACTTTCAACATTTTTGTATCCACACAAATTCRCGCTATGATCACCTCTAATGTGTTGAGTATAGAACACTGTTTCAGTCACTGCCAACCGTTTTGTGATTTACAACTGCAATATTATGGTGCTTATATAATTCGTAGTTATAAAAAAATCACACATATTTTGTTCTTTTAAGACCGAGTTTTGCAATTCTTTAGCAAAAGCGTCAAAAAAATTAAAAATTGCGCAGCATATGCGTTTCATTCATGTGACCGACTGACATTTGAAAAATTTCATGATGATATCTCACTRTAGTCTCCTTTTGGCTCATTGACCTTGATTGGGTGCTACTCCAACTATTTTAATGTATTTAACAGATCAATAGAAAAGTTTCTATCCTGGCACATTGATGGCGCTACAGGGATTAAAATCAAATGATTTTTGTTAGCTCAAACCTTCAAAAGACGCGTACACAAGTTTGGCAATGGTTGGATCCTTAGTTTGTGAACTATATAACTTTGAGTTGAGTTACTTTTGTTATTGTGAATTAAATGGATAAAAAGRAATTTCACGTGTTGATAAAATGTTTCTTTTTTGAAAGGAAAAAACTCAATTGAAGCAAAAAATTGGCCCGATTACTACATTTTGGACACGGCCCCCAGCAAATCAACCATCAAGGACTGGTATGCCATGTTTAGACGTGATCAAATTAAAACCGAATGCAGCGGTCACCTAGAATAGATTGTTAACGAAAAACATCAAAAAGAAAGTCGTCAAAATTATTTTGCATAATCATAGAGTGAAGTTGCTCGAGATGGCAGGCACTCTACAGATATCTACTGAACGTGTAGATCATATCATACACGATTATTTAGGTATGAGAAAGCCTTGTGCAATGTAGGTCSMGCGTGAGCTCACTTTTGACCAAAACCAACGACGATTTCATTATTCRAAGCAGATGTTCATGCCTAATGAACTCGATTTTTTGCATCGATTTGTGACAATGAATGAAACATGGCTCCACCTTTTCTTCGAAAGTCTAATCAACAGTCATCTGAGCGAAAAATGCAACAGTCGGCTGACAAGGTTATGGTGTCGCCAAAAATAGAATATTTGAATAAAAAGTGTTGTTTCACCAAGACAATGCACCGTATTACAAGTTGGGGAAAACGATGGAAAAATCCAATAACAGGGCTTCAAATTACTTCCGTRTTCTCTGTGTCCGCCCTCCAGATCTGACCCCTAGCGACTATTTTTTATTCTCATATCTCAAAAGAGTTTTTGCTGGGATAAAATGTTTCTTTGAATGATGATCGTCGAAATTGAAGCAAAGAACAAATCTTACCACAAAATAAGAATCGCGACGTGAAGTCTTGCTTGATCTCACACTTGTTAATATAGTAATCGGTCAGGTTGTCAAGTAGTACACACTGCTTCTAATGACAACAGACGCGGGGTAGAGGTAAGGTAAGCTGGGAATGAACTCCGCAGCATCCAACAACATGGTAGAACCAGAACCTGTCATTTCGATTGGTCCCCATACCACAAGAGAAAGGATGAATCAGTGGATAAGGAGACGTATTAGCAACAACTCCATGGCGTGCACCTTGGCATGTTGCTAATGGACAGTTGCGATTTTAAAAGATTTAAATATGTAATCAACCTCTCAAGAGATATATTCAGGCTACTTGTCGYCTTCTACACTGGCCATTGTWAGCTCAGGAAGTATTAATAGAACATGGGTTTAGCTTCTAGTGTAACTTGCCGGTGATGTGAATGGAKTCTGCAACGCCAGAACACCTGCTCTTTGACTGCAGAGTAGTCTGTRTGCACAAGATAAAGGCCCTTGGATCCATGTTTCCAATTAGGAGGCACATCGCCTCATTAACACCTAGTAGTATATTGGAATTTATAAATTTTCTGGGGCTAGGTGAGTTGTTGTGACTTTGAGAGATCACAAAGACCTTAGGGCGTGGCGCAATCCTCATTTATTTATTTAATCTAATTGAATAGTACGTTGTGAACTTTTAAATTGATCTAGTATACTTAATGTAATGATTTTCGATTATCTCGTTGTTAGAAAAACGTTTTTCCCGGCTTTATAATTTGAAACAAATGAGACGATATAATGTTTGAGTACTCAAGCTTACCCTTTCCTTACTTCTTTACGCCTGAGAATTACGAGAAAATAATATAGTCGCTCCAATCCGAAACCAGCACTTTTTTTTTACTTGATTTCGATTTAATTTCCCATCTATCTGCTTTAGTATTACAAAATTTATAAAATTTATATAATTTTCAATAACTTACACTTTCTAAACAATATTTGCTTTTCATCGATTCATGTTTTCTGTTCCAAGGCTTGAAAATTCGTTAAAGCTTATTTGAATTGTGGCCTAACATCACAGTCGGTGCAGTGGAAGCTAATAAAACATTTCTGCRAAWAACTATTTTTAAACATTTTAATTAAAATGTTTGCAATTTGGCAAATTAAATATTATAATATTAATTAATTTCAGAGAAATGCCAAGTTACAACTCTGATATAATGAGGCACGCGAAAATAAAGCCTTTATTTCATCAGCTGTTATTGCTCATTTATCTTCTTTCCGCCAAACAAACAATGTCGATATGTTTAAGGTTCAAGCACAAAAGTATAAAATGAAAACAAAAATCATAAAAAAGGCATTGTAAAACAAAAATAAAACAAAAATGCACGAAATTGTGTCAAGTTCAGCGCTTTATTGCCTATCATTACGGCGCAGCTGTTGCATGCAACAATTCCGCCTTCATCACAGCACGCATTGCGCAACAATAATGTACGCAGCGGAATGTTTGTGTTGGTAGATAACTGTTGATTGCTTGTTGTTTTGWTGTTGTTGTTGCTTACGCATGCCGCTATCCGTTCATTCATAAACCTAAAAGACTTAAGCAACGAACTCGTTTTCGTTTGCCAAAAACTCGTTTGTGTTTGCTTGCAGGTAAAAGGCTGCACTATAACGGTTTATTTTCCACTTCAGTTGACAAAAAAGCGAAATGCCACAAGCGGCAATAACAACTAAAATAGCATACCTGCCAAACAGTCACTGACACTTTTGCGTGCCAAACGCGATTCTGAWAAAATGTAAAAAGTGAAAATGACTGTTATTTGTACACGTCTGCGTAGTGTCTAGCACGCAATGCGTACCGTTTATTAACCTTGTGCGTAACTGGCTTACGTCACGCGTGTTTACCCGGACTCGCTCCTTCTTTATGGCTGTGTGTTTACATCGAGCCGGTTCCAGAGTTGGCTTGCTTACTCAGTCTTCAAGTCGATAATGTCATGTGCGTAGTTCAAGACGACGTGTATACGCACTTGCGGCCATTGGTCAGGGCTTATTTTCAGTATGCAATGAATTTTGTAATACAAAAATTTTCTTGTCAAGATTAAATTGGTGGTCGATCTTTTTTTTTTTGAGAATTAACATTAACAATTTTTTTATCATTATTTATACTTTACATTAGGTCCATAATTACATTGGTGTGGGTTTTAACGTTTGTTTAAGTAAAGCGTGCAGAATGGTATTATTCAAAACACACTGAATCCTACCAAAATATATAGAAAAACAATCATATATCTGCTTAGTAGCAATCAGYCGACAAAGTGAACTATCTCCGAAATTTTTACTATGAACACACATGTCGAAAAAAATGTGTCCTAAATTTTATTTTCCTTACCAAATTTCATGTGGGGCACGATTGCCAATGTTGRAAAATTCTTACGAGTGGCAAAAAGCCATCAAAGACGATCGAGAGATCGTCGAAGGCATGCCACGTTCAACTGATACAAAGAAAAAGAAGGAAGTGGCGAGAGGACAAGGGACCCYGACATCCCTTTTGGACATGTCTAATCGTCCGAATTTCGATCCCATATTCATGGAGGTCATTATAACGTCCGATGAGATATCGGTTTATAAGGTTGACTAGTCAGAAATCATCGGAATAGAGGGGAAAARCAAGTCGAAACAAAAAAAACACGCCGAAGCCGCTCAAAAATCAAGCTGATGCTCATTGTTTTTTCGATATTCGTTGTTTTATGCATYATGAATTTGTTTCGGAAATGATCAATAAGGAGATATGCTGAGTGGTTGCTTCGTCAAAACCRTCCGAAATGTGAAATTCATGGTTGATAATACACCATCGCATTGAGCCACGATCGTGACCGAATTTAAAGCCAAAAACGCAATGATTAACTTCAATCAATCACTATATTCACCARATTTGGCGGTGTGTGATTTTTTCTTGTTCTTCAAACTGAAATTGAGACTCCTTGGCAAAAGACTTACAAAAATGAAGAAACGCTAATCTGAAATTTTACACACATCATTTTCTTCCTATAAAGCTGATGATTTTTCGCTATTTTCGATATCGGACTAATATAAGATATAGTTGCCACATAAAATAATTGTAGAAAATCAATCCTATATGTGGAGAGCATTTTTTTTTTTTACAAAATATATATTGACGTTAATTGGTCCTCAGCACTAGCTCCTCGGGCAATAAACTTTCAATACATTGTTTAGATCGGACCKCTGTAGCATATAGCTTTCATGCTAATTGACCAATGATAGTCAATATAAAATCCTTTGATACCCTTTGTTTTTATAAGAAATGTACCTTGTAAAGGGTTCCACTGAAGTTAGCATTTTTTCATTGTTTTCGGATAGTATCTGCCTTATAAAGTCTTTTGTTAATGGCTTGTCCTTTATGAGACAAGAAACCCATATATGTTCGTACATTATGTTTATAAAACATACAAAACAAACAACTAGAAAATATTTTAAAACGTTTACACTAGTTATACATATTACTGTTACGACGGTTTAATCACATAAATTAATTAAGAAATTGACCATGACTTTGTTTCCAAAAAATTACTAAAAACCTTATACATAAATAAAATTTGAAATTAATCAAAATCTAATTGACTGCTTGACGAAAATCATTACAAATAAGTTGATTAAATGCCAAAGCGTCAAAATTCGCTACAACATAGATTAACGATAAAGTTATTTAGATTGCCAAGCAGTCAAATTATGACAAACTATTGTTTCTTTTTTTAATTTTTAATTATGGTAAACAAAAAATCGCTAGTTGAAATGCACAATAATTACAATAAAAAAGAAGAGGAAAATCTAAATATTGAAATCGAAAATTTCCATGTTAAGCAAAAACATGTAATTAAATGAAAAATGACTTGAGAATGAGCAACGCCCTCAACGCAGGCAAAATATGATACAAATGAGCATGGAAAATGCCCCGCTGAGCTAACACATAACATATTGCATGAATATTGGTGATAAAAAATTATATGTGTGTGTGTGTATGTGTGTTAGAGTTCACTTATGCAAGTTCATGTAAGAATTTTCCATAGACACACACATATATATATGAATTTGCTCAGACTTTGGCACCTATGGCGATACAAATGCAGTGCACTCAATTGCCTCGAATCACATACCTACAAATACACAATTATGTGCGTATATGTGTGCTAGCTGTTATGCAGCGGCGAGTCGGTGCAATTTGAGCCACAATCACAAGCTGGCGCGCTGCATGGCCTTGTCAATGTCGTTTCACACAATTCAATTCCAACACATGCGTTGCCATACTTGAAAGCCGCCATCTGCTCACACACACACACTCATATGCTCGTATACGCGGCTAGATTAAATCGTTTGTGCTTTGTGCGGGTCCGAAAGTGTTCACGTTCTTGCAAATCACGTTGGTATTGTCTTTGGCCATGTTGCACGTAGCACATGACTCGCCGCAGCTTGGAAACAATTCCGTTGAGTCATTGTTTCAAACACCTGCGCAATGTACAACAATGCTTTCGGCTAAATATGTGTCTAGAAATATATGAAAATACAAACAAAAGTATATGTGAGCATTTATAATGATGGCTAATGAATTGAATTGCTTTAGACGAAAATTCGTTGAAGTCGAAATGAGTATATAAGAATATGTTTGTATGTATGCATGTATATGCAACTGTATATGAACACACATACTTTGTAGCCAATGYTAGAAATCGAAAGTTTAATTTCCTTGATATATTAAGTTCATTAAATAGTTATTATTTTCGTGCTACAAATCGCACCAATAACTATTAGTTCTTATGACTAGACGATTTTCGGTTTTAATTATAAAATATATGCGAAAAAAGTACGAAAACAAGATTGAACGTGCGTCTGAGAGAAGGAGTGCCCCCTTACATTTTGGGAGTACGTGCAGCGTGTGTTTAATACAAGCTGTAAAAATAAGCTGTGAAAAATACCCTTCAAATCTAATTAATAATAGATTAATTTAAAAGTCCCCAGTCTATCATAGTTACACATGTTTTTGGTAAAACTCTTCTCTTCATTCTACAAACTTCTCTTCAAGAATGATAYACTGATAATAGTGTCCATTCAATTTTTCGAAACCATTTTTGAASTAYGATTTGTACTTTACTTCAAAATAKKTYTCAGTTTGGGCGATCACCTCTTSATTTTACGAAAATTTGTCCCCCAGCGAAAATTTTTCTGAYCTCCAGAACGGAAAATAGTCACTTGATGCCTAATCTGGAAAATACGGTGGGTGCGGAAGCAATTTGAAGCCTAATTCATGTATTTTCGCCATCGCTTTCACTGACTTGTGACACGGTGTATTGTCTTCGTGAAACAGCACTTCCTTTTTYTCCAAATGTGTTCGTTTTTCAGCGATTTCGTCCCTCAAACGATACAATAACGGTACTTAAATGTATCTTTTTGAAGTTGCTAAAAAATATATTCCACGCGCATCACATAATACCAATTGTTGATGCTTGATTTGCTTGGGGCAGTGTTCGGAAATACGTCATTAAGTAAATTTTTGCTGACATTTTTWTTTCTTCAAAAAGCAATATTTCATCAAGACGGGAAAATCCTTTTTATCCATTTTTTCACAATTATGCTGATCATATGTATATATATTTCTTGAATGTCACTCGGCAATAGTGCATGAATGTATTTAATTTACTTTTTCCTGATAACGTCGTTCAAAATCAGTTGGTGTTCCGGAAACTAATAATGCTGTGCGAAAGCTAATATTGGCAGATCGCCCTTTTCCGTAGAGGGAACCTAACATCCAATATTCTCTTCTAGAGGATATTGTATGGATAAGGATATAGGACAGAAAGAATATGCAAAAATTTAAAAAACGTATAAAACTAACTATATACAGAACATGCAGAAAGAAAGATAAACTGAATGGTATATAAACTTAACTTTAGCAGGCTGTGGCCAAAAACATATTAGAAATAATTATTAGGATTTTTAGTATATTATGTATATTATTATTGAGGGTAATGACTAACAAGAATCAAATAAAAATAAAGCGATCTCTTCAAAGGTAATTCATAATTATATATTTCAGTTTGTGTTTCATTTGTCAAAATTAGTTTTTATGATTTTTAAAAAATTCAAAAACGGTTGTAATCKAGCTTTTATTTTGAAGGTCATATTCAGATAAAATCAATCGCGAACTTATCAAATCAACAATTTCAAACAATTATTCGGGAAAAGTGTCCGTATATATACCTATATTTATAGCAGGGTTAAGGTTAAGCAGAGGTTCCTCTAAGCCCTAACTTATAGTTAACGTAATTACTAAATTAATTATTACTTCACTACATGCATGTAAAGTAAAGTACCATTGGTTAACATTTCATAACTTCTTAACTTTTAATTCTCTTTACTCAAAAAATTTAATCATTACTTATAATCTCGACTGTATTATATTACTAAGCTATGCACAGCTTTGTGCCGCATTAAACCAAAATGCATCGAATATTCTTCTTGCCTCAATAAATGCGAGATTTTTTCTTCGCTTTTTGTTGTGGGAGCTTCGAATTCCAATTCTTTTGTTACAATTGCCATTCTTTGGGCAATCTTTTGACATTTTATCTTTTGGTTGACGCGGCAATTCAAAGCACAATGACAATTGGTTTCTGAAAAGGTGACAGATAAGAAGAAACATGTGAATTTGTRCATAAAAGTTGCGCATATGGGTACAGACTAATATTCAGCAACAGCAATAATATACATATGTKTAAGTGGAAAGCAGCGCAACCGCAAACAGCAAAATATTGCGTTTGGTAACATGAGAGTCTCTAGTCTGTTTACTTGGTTGGTTTGAAGAGATGAAGCGCGTGTATATACTCGATAGTGAGGAGTAAAGGGGAGTGTGAAAAGTTTTGAAATTATGCTTAAGTGGTTAATTATTATATTTAGAGTTGTAATTTTTGCAGGTATATATTATATTTAAAAATATTTGMAACAACATTTCCAAGGAGGCAATTTATACATCATTATCAACTTAATTATAATAAATTAACCATAATTGAATAGTGTAGTTGTCTAGCTACACTTTATATAAATATTTAAAGACATAATTACTGTATAATATTTTACTTTAATTCAATTACTAAATAATTACAGGTACAGTGGTTCGGAATTGCTAAAAATAAAAATTAAATTTAAGAAAATTATA
>NW_017534453.1:1085695-1088867 GCF_001853355.1 Bactrocera latifrons
GCATTCATTATTTAACTCAGCCAGCTGCGACTAAAGCGCATGATGATAGATCTACGGACAGACATATAATGTAAGTTAATGGAGCAAAAGTACACAAATGACATGGCTGAGTGTGCCAATTAACCTTGCGCAGCGAAGGCATAAAGCAACATAGGAAGAAATGTGCCTGAAAACGGTTACGAATTGCTGCCATCTGTTTGCCGCCTAAGTGYTAGGTACTAACTTTGCAAAAATAGCAACAACAGGAACATATGAGCAACTGGTAGTGGARTGATGCAGTGGAAATCGAAAGTTGTTTGCTTGTCGGCAACTTTATTTCATTGAACTTTGCTGGTTGGGCGACAGTTGCCTCAGCATTGAGTTCGTTGCCGTTGTCTTTTGTGTTTATTGACTACATAGGCACATTCCTGGCTATTTAATGAATTCTAACGGTACCATTAGTTTATTGCTCTAATTTGTTAGTTGATAAGTGGCATAAATAATCCATTTACTGTTAATGCTAACATTTTTAAAGAACTTTCAATTCTTCAAGACCAATTACGTTTTATGGTTCAATCAATCGATTATGTCTTACAATTTCATTAAAAAGTTATGGTCCGTTGTTAACAGTTATTACATTGTTCAATAAATTAAAAATTATAACACAGTCATAAGTTAATAAGCGATAATAACTTAATTCATTTTCACCAGGTGGTAAAGCTAGGTCGTTCTGCAGCCAATTTATGGTCAAATTGACAAATTATTGACAGTTTTGGTAATGTTGGATTATGTTAGTCCGAAATGTATGATTTTTATCTAAGCAAAATGAATTTTCCTCAAAAAGGCTACCGTAAACAAGTGTCTTTSTTTAATCGTGCGAATTCTGATACCACCATGAAGAGTATTATAACTGTCGACGAGACATGKGCTTATGAGTTTGACATGCAAACAAGTCAACAAACATGGGACGGAAGRAAGCAAGCCAAAGCCGCTCAAAAATCAAGGTTCATTGTTTTTTCGATATTCGTGACAGGTGGTTTATAAGAAATTCTATTTGACCGTAGTGAGCCGTTTGCGTGAGCATATGTCGAAAATGGCCGGAATTGYGAAAGAACAATTAATGGATTTTACACGACGATAATGCACGATCGGATCGATTGTGATGGAATTTAAAGTCAAAAACGCAATGAATACCGTCGATCAACTTCTGTATTCACMAGATTTGACTCTGTGTGATTTTTTCGCGTTCCCCRAACTGAAATTTCCACTTCATGGAATCCGTTTTCAGTTTCAGTATAAAAAAATTTGCTGAAGGAGCTGAAGGTCATCACAAAAAGTGCTTATGAAAAGTCTTCGAGTACTGGAAAAATAGTTGGCATAAGTGTAGTATCGCATYTGTTGTGTTTTTTTAAAAACGACAAAATAAATATTGATGAATAGTTAAGTATTTTGGGGTTTAGTTCAATTTCACAATGTATGCATATTTTATCCATGCCTCAAAGAGTTCTTCAGTTACAGCTTATTAAAGGGTGACCGCTCACTTCAATCCGATACACCCGTTTATTTTCAAACGCGGTTTTCTGCGTTTTTCTATTTTTTGAAATTTTTTGAAGTGCTAACTCGAAGAAAAATTATCCGATCATCACGTAATCTTCTGTACATAATTCTTACATGAAAGAATGACTGTATTCCTGATCAAATATCGAATTTTATTTTCAATTTATACAATTTTTAATCTTTCTTCGCTTCGCCTTCTCGAAACATAAATAAATATAACCAGAAAATTTCGAAATAACCAACGTTTTTTTTATTTCTTAAAAACCATAGTTTTTTATATTTCTCAAAAATAGTATCTTCCCGCTATGCCGATTTTTTTTTCTTACAAAATGCACTGTTCCTTTAATTTCGAAAAATTTTAAAATTTTCTAATTCTCACTCAAACACTCAAAAATTACAATAAAAACAAAATAAATCAAGAAGCGCTAACAAAGACGCTGCATACTCTTAACATCTGCCATTAAACATTCCCCAAACAAATAGTTTAATATTGTAGCAACTTGCCACATATTGCACATTAGCCAACACATTGCTGCCCGCATTCCTAGTTGACACAGTATGTCTGTCTAGCTGCCTGGCTGTCTTAATATACACATATATGCGTGTGTGTGTTTGTCTGTTCGCCTGCATCGGCCAGCCGCCAATATTATGCGCTTAATTTACCGCATTTATTGAGTGCAAATTTCAAAAGTCGTTACTGCCATGTGGCTGCTGTGTTACAGCAATTTTCGCCACCGCCACACACGGTTGAGGGTCCAAATTGTCGACGGCGCTACAACACAGATTAATATGCATGTATAAGTGTGTATATGTGTGTATGTCACAGGCGATTTTTTGCCGCCCTGCCTTAACGTCACCATGCCTCACATTATCGATGTGGTAAGTATACATGTATGTGCCTATATATGTACATATGTAAAATATATATCATCGTATGTAAATAGCGCATTTTGAAAACATTTTGGCTTAATTTAMCAATATTTATGCGCATAGCATGTGTGTATGGGTCGCTCTGATGGTTTTTGTGGCACACGATGAAATTGCTGCGATAAAAGCGTTCATTGCAAACAATTGTTTAGTCTAAGTATGACAAAGCATGCAATTTAAATTTGTTTTAACCGTTAATATATATATATGCCACACTGAGTAACGGTGCTCTATATATGTAGCAGATAGGTTTGTGGGCAACCGCAGGTCTAAAAAAAAAAATTACGAAAACCAGAAATTACAACAACCAYAGCCAGGCGGTCGTTTCTGACACTCGTGCGGCGGGATTTTGTCTGGCGCCGTTGCCAGGCTGCATAAAATTGACACGCTTATGCAAGAATGACCATTGGGCATGGGCGCGCTTTTATTATGCGCCATCAATGCAACGCTGCAGCCAACCACCCACACCAACCCACCAACACGTTCACCAGGCGGTGAATGTGCGATGCAGATAGTTTTTGGGTTATTGGGTCGCTCGATTTCTGGCGCTGACTAAACGCAACTACTATATATGTAAATGTGTATGTGTGTGTGTGTGTGTGTGTGTCGCTAACGGCGTATTGCTGCAATATGCCGTTGTTGTAAACTAGCAATTTTGAATGTTCGATGACATAATGTCGTTAAGCATTCAAATCTGCCATTGTGGCAT
>NW_017534453.1:1089030-1099166 GCF_001853355.1 Bactrocera latifrons
CATATTTACTAATTGCTATGCCATCAAAACCCTTAAAACAMCCTGCTCACAGCTTGACATATTTAGTTCGAAGCCAACGAGATCAAATTTTTACGAGTCTTTTATTCCCCCCCTTTAATTGAAACCGTATAAAATATTAATTGAGCATTTTCCCGATTTTATCAATTTTTGGAATTAACCTTATTTTATCAAGAAAATTGTTTTCTGATTTATTGACAAATATTTTAAAAGTAAAGTCAGTCATAGGTACTGCGGTCCTCATATTCAGTATCCGTGGCCTTTACAAGCTGAAGTGCGATTTGAAGTCTCGATTCTTACGGAKGTCAATCATCTATTGTGAGATCAATGACTTTTCGTCAAGTCAACGACTCTTCCTGAGGCCACCAACCTTTAACAGGGWAGCGAGGTCGAAAACCCCTCTCGAGGGCAATAAACTTTAGTYAGATCAATGAAATTTAGCATAGCGAACAACCCTTTGCGACCTTACTAAAAGTTTTTTAACCCGATAAGATTCATTTCTCTCRCAGTAGATCATTGAGCAACGGAGGAGTTATTGATTAACGGTAAGATCACTGACCTCGATAAAATTCATTAACCGTGAAAAAATCGTTCAGCTCCAGAAATGACCCTGGGTTTTTATTCTTAATAAGGATCATTCAGTTTGGAGAGGTTAGTTGACTTCACTAAGGGTCGTTGACCTCTGAAAAGGTCGTTGACTCCGCTAGAGATTATTAACTAAAGGAATCATTGACCAACCCAAGATCATAACCTCGATAAATTAATAATTTCAACAAGATCATATGGAAAAATTCGTTGACCTATGGAGAGTTTGTGGACCTCGCTAAGGGTCATTAACATCACTAAAGATCATTGATTTCGGAGGCAGTCATTAAAATCATTCAAAGTCGTTAACTTCTGGAAAGGTCATTGACCAYGCTAAAAGTTGTTGATTACGCTAAACTTTGTTGTCCTTCAGAAGCTTTATTGGCTAGAATTTGAGTGCTACAAATCAGCTTTAATCTTCTAAATCTATATAAAATAATCTATGTAAAATAGAATMTATACAAAAATATTACGCATTTTCATTTACATCCCTTCTTTATTGCACAGCTACTTGCAACATGCATCAAACCACTTGGCTTTAATACAGCTGAGCCACACTAATTGAGAAATTCCGTGATCGTCACCAACATCTGTTGCACCAGCACAGCCACTACAGCCATCTTGGCTRGAATATGACTTCTGAATTTTTGCAAGTGCAATTTGGAAGTATCATATGAGATCATAGTAAGTTACAAATAAGAGTAACAATGCAACTTTTCGAGTAAATTTTTAATACAGCTACATAYATCATATATGTACATATAGTAAATGATCCGTAATCGGAATACACGCCATACTTTTCGCAAGAATTTGCGTCACGAGTGTCGATTGTGGAAAAATACACGTCTTTAGAAATATTGCGATTCCGTGGTTAATTTCTGGGTATGGCATTGATTTCAATTAAATCTGCGTTTACTTCAAATTACATCCGGATATTGGCTCTAATTTGTTTTTTTTTTTTTCTGATTTCAGCTTTAAGGCTGTGTGCCTTAGTAAATTCCCAGCCATATTCAAGCRATCGCTCACTTGCTGTCAATAGTCTATAAGTCTGTATGTATTTTGCTGAGGTTTAAACGTTGCCACATTCTTCGTTTTTTTCATTTTCCTCCGAGACTGGAGTTCGCGCAATCGCAAGTCTCAGTTGTGGTTTTAATTGATCCGCCACACGTTTTTGCTCATATTTAAGTTACTGTCAKATGGTTATTGGGAAATTGAAAAAATATATGTATATATATGCTGGCTGTAATTGCTTATACTTACATAATTATATATAAATATATATGTATATAAGTGATTACCTATTATTTGCTAAGGTATATTTTACTTAAGTAGAACTGTGTCACTTAGGTGAACTCCCAAAGCAAGCGAATTTGTCACCGCTAAACGCTTGCATATTAATCAAATCGGTTTACTCCATTTGATTGTGGCAATCTTTGAATTCTGCTTTATGTCCTTCAATTACGGCAATTGGCTTGTCAAAAATTCCAAATCATAACCCAATTTAGTATGGATAAATCATGAAATTATTGCATAAGCAGCTGCAACTACAACGGTCTGCATATATACACAAACATACATATATATATATATATATATGTAGGTACTACTGCAATACTGCTTTTGATATCTGTTTCAGCTAATAAAACAGAAATAACACTGTTCGAAAATTAGCAGCGACAATGCAAGAATTCCATAAAATGTTGGAAATTATAATTTATGATATTTTTATGGCAGTATTGTTAAATAATTCTTATCGGAATATGTTTGATATTGTAAGTTTGAAATAAAGGGTTGCCATATGTATTTATATTATAGAAACTTTTATATTACGCGCAAATTTATAAAATTAATAAAAATGTTGCATATTATTTACAAATCTCATTAAAAACAAAAAACATGTATGGACAAGGAGGCAATATTTTGTGTACCAAAAACATTTTTTTTATTAAAAAAATTAATATACAAGTTTAATTAAGAAAAAAAAAAGTTATAAAGTTGCCACCTATTTTTTTAATAATTATTTTATTTATTACAAAAATGAATACTTTATTAAAAATGTATAACCTTAAGATGAAGCACCGTTGCCACCTATTTAAAGTAATTTAGTATGTARTTAGTTTAATAAATTCAATCAAAAGGGTTTGGTACAGTTCATTTAACAAATGCAGCGTTTAAAAAATGTTAATGAAGTTGCCACCTATTTTTTATAAAAAAACTATTTTTTTATTACAAAAATGAATAGATTATTAAGAATGTATAATCTGTGTGCAAAATTTAAAATATTTTGTTAGTCTTAAGATAAAGTTTAAGATGAAACACTGTAGCGACTTACTTTAAGSAGAATTGTATGTAGTAGTAGTTRGCTTTTGGAATTCGATRTTTAAAAATAAGTTTAATATAAYTAATTTAACAAATCCWGCKTTWAAAAAATGTTAATGAAATTGCCACYTATTTTTGAAASAAAAATAGAAAGCTCTAAAAAATTTATAACAACCGTCGTATAAAACTCAAACCAATTTTATAGGTTTAAATAAATCGTAATGTTTAAACAAGCTTGCCATCTTTTTAGATATCCATTAAATGTTTTTATTTGAAAAATTTATGATTTGCGTGAATTGAGTCCAATAAAATATTATAAGCAGTAATTTTAAAATTTAATAAAAAGGTCTTAATATTGAGAACGGAAAAGATTTAAAGTTGTTAAATCAGCTACAAATAATTTAGTCTTAATGAAATGATAATGTAACACTTTTAATACAATGTTTTTTTTTTTTTTTTTAATGGAAGAAATTCTTTAATGATCAATAAAATCAATGAAACCCAATAAAAACAAAACAGTTACTTGTTAATTTCATATCCATGTCCAACAATGACATTACTAATATTAATTAACACTGACAACTCAGTTGCTCTTTTTCGGAAGGAATTATTTCCACGAAATTTGGCAYTGATTATCATCTAAGGCTATAGTGTTGTAATTTCTAGAAGAAATTATTTAAATCAGCCACTATAACATACTATAAAAGCGCGATAACTCAATAACTAATAACAGCAGAGATATTTAATTTCATCACCGTTATGATATAATACAAGCGAGCGAGGTGGTGTTTTAATTGGACGATGGACGTGTCACCGCAAAATTTTAAATTCCACTTGATTTGTTCAGTTTCCGGGTCACAAATCAAGTAGCGATTAAAATAATGAGATAAGACTTTACACGAACACTGTATTTAGTGTGTGCCAACTTATGCCAAAAAATTGTTCAAATCCAAGTAAAACTGCTCAAGACCCTTGGTAACGAATATGTGAATCCCAGTACCTATAGTTGACTTTTGTTCGAGAATATCGGTGAATGTTTGAGACATATAATTGAAATTCAGGGATACTTGTAGTACTTCTCTGAMATTTGTATGTCTGTATGCCAAAAACGGGTTGAATCGGACCAATAATTCCATTAGCCCCTACATAATTAATATAAATATTTTCGAATTTCCGGGTTATTTTGTACCGAATATATCGAACATATAGCTAAGTTTATTCTAAATGGTTAGTTTTACACCTCACAGTGTTTCCTTTATTGCAAGTTGCCAGCGTATAAAATGTTCGGTTGCATCTGAACTTAGCCCTTATTTGTTTTAAACTACTTTTATGCATTTATTATTCCGAAATTCAATCACTTGTGTGCACTTTTGTGCACTTTTGCACAATTTCAGTTTACAAATTTTAAATTATTAATTCATTTTGTAACCCAAATATTTTCCAACACTGGCAAGGAATTTTAAAATTGCATAGTAATTTTTTAAAAGCCTTTTAATTTAATAACTCACACATACATCTTTACAGCGGTAACGAAAATAAATATTTCTATTTTATACCGCGTCATATAAAATAGTAAAAATATGTGTGCAAGCTTGCCTAAGCAGCGAGTATAGAAATTTACAAAACTGCCGTTGCAATAGCAGGCATGCATTTACAATCGCTTTGCTTTTCTTTGGTTGAAAAGCAAGTATTGCTTTTATATGTATGCGTGGTATCGTACATGCACGTGGCCGTGTATAAACCACCCGCACAGCAGCGCTTTACAGRCCTATTAAGACCGCATACTTGCCTGTGTCTGCAAATCTAACCTTGCAACGATCAGCAGCGATCTGTTATAACTTTGTACGTGTAAATGTGTGTGTTTGTGATTATGAGTGAGCCAATTTTCATTACTGCGCCTATTGTGCTTTAGTTTTGAGGAAATGGAAAGACTGCACAGAGCCGCTTTGACAGCTATGCAACTAAAATAGTCATAATTTCAGCAGGYAAAATCGATGATAAAAGATTTCCTCTCACAAAATCAACAAATATTACAATTGATAAGTCGACAGGCATGCTTAAAGCCGGCTTAAGCTTTTTGGAGTTAAATTGATTTTTACATTCTTCGTTTATTAATCCAAATGCTGGCACATGCCGGTTGTAATAACAATTTTTATATGCATACTSAAATGAACAGTTACGTCGTGCATTAACTGTCGGCCATATGCCGGTGCTACACAAGGTCAGCAAACACAATAACATAACTGTTATTTTTTGACTAAAAATTTTGAAAAAATGCATTAAAGTGACAAATTGACAGAATTCAGAAAATCGAAAAATTATTACAACCARAAACAAATAAAATCTATATTTCAATATTCATCCGATTTCAGTTTTAGTTGCCGTTCAGTGCAAAGCTTTCAACAATTTTAGTTCAAAATTTGCCAGATTGAATTATTATTGTCTGATTTGTGCACTAAAATAACATTGCTTTTATTGCTGTTGTCATTTTCTACGCCAACATACTGAGAACAATAGAATTTGAGCAATGCTCTGTAGATAGCCACAATTTAATTGCCAGCAATTTTTTTTTTTTTGTAAGTTTTGTAGTTTTTGTATAACATAATACCGACATTATCCATTGTGCTGGAAAATCAATTATTTTTGTGATTTCATTTAGTGCTTTATAGCTCGAGAAACTCAMTTCCAGCTAAATTGTTGTGCGAGATTGGAATATATGTGGCAATAAGTGTGAAAGGTTAGGCGGCAAGGACAAATGTGAGTTTTTATTGACAAGATTATATGCAAATGTGGGTTGTTATGTAGATTTATACAAGAATATGGCAAAATATAAAGAAAAAAAATTAGACACTTCTAGAAATGCACGTACTCCAGACGGTGTGACGAGAAAATTGGAAAGTAAAATTTAGAGTTTTCAAGCAAACATTCAACGATAAAACAGATAAATTGAGAAGTCCTCGGCCTGGAGCATAGATTTTTGTTGGTTACTAAGCGTTTTGCTGATTTATAAGTTCGAATACAGAAGTTCTTCTTTTCTATGGCCTCACAAAGGACTTTTTATAGTAGTGAAGTGCGATCTTTGATCAGATTTGGTTAGGTTAGACACCTAAGTTTAGACGTGGTAAAATGAGCACCGAAGACGATGAATGCAGTGGACGCCCACAAGACGTTATTACAAAAGAAAACATCAAAAAAGTTCACAAAATAATTTTGGATGCCCGTAGTGTGTAGTTGTTCGAGATAGCAGGCACTCTGAAGATATAAATTGAACGATAATCGAAGAAAAGTGCAAACATAACCTTTATTTTTGATCTGTGTGGTTTTTCAGCTTCGGCTCATCTTTGCTACTGAAAACGGCCGATTGATCTGTTCCCGGGTCGTAAGCACTGATCCAAGACTTATCGCCGGTAATAATACGTTTCATGATATTCTGGTATTCGGAAAGCATTGTTTCACAGACGCTACCATAATGCTGCTTTTCGAAAAAAAATAGTGATTGACCTACTTGGTTTTCACTGATCATTCCGATATTCCGATGATGCCAGTAAGATCTTTGACTGTTAATCGTCGATTCTCAAGCATCAATTTGTTTCTTTTATTGAAGTGTTGATTATTTGGAGCATTAAATTCACTTCTCATCTTTGAGAGCGACTTTTAGCATTAATGATAACAATCACCGGAATACCATTTTTCAATCTCTACGCAGGAGCTGCTGTTGAAAAATGAAAATTTTGAAAGTTTTGTTGAGGTTCTGGTAAGAAAAAATATTTATTTTTAGCTTTGTTATGATTATTTAATCACTGTAAAGGCAAAGAGGGACTAAATAAACCAGGAGGCCGTAATGAATGGGGGTACTATAGCTGGGAAGAAAACCTGTGAGCCCTGTGACAATCCAAGAAGACTGATGAGGGTCAGTAAAAGTGAAATAAAATTTTGGAGTTAAATGCGTGCAGAAAGAAATAATTTTAGGAACTATCCTACTATTGAGAAAAATCACAAAGAACATGATGGCTCTCCAYGATATACAATATGTCGCAAGGTTTGTTTTTTTTTTTTCCTCCGAGTAGCTGGATGAAAAGACACTGAATATATTGTTAACTTTGCTCTCATGGGAATATAGGTTAAGATAGGTTAGGTTAATATGTTACGATAATAAGCCACGCATAGAACAGTTTTGGTTCTTTGCGATACCAGATTGTGTTCAGTTGCTAGGCCCATGAGAATGCACGCGGTTGAAGCGAATTTTAGCGGAGTCTAYGGCTTTACTATCGATACCTCCCCCAGTCTATCCTACCGTGGGAACCAAAGATGCTTACAGCGTAGTCTTGCTTCACTATTCCCTGGTGCCTTGCCGTAGACATTTCCTGCACACTTCTCGATCTGTCTCTTCTCAATATAAGCTGCTTACTTTTGAGTTTATAATTGTTAAGTCAAGTGATCTATCGAAGAAAAGACAGCGACGAAGAAGAATATCAATTAAGAGAATTTGTGAAGTTTCGACCATTAATTTAATACCACTCCAACTTGATTGTTGAGTATTCAATGAGCACAGCCGAACAAATTCTTTTTGTCTACTTTAAAATGTATTGTAAACTAGCTGCAGGGTCAGCAGCCGCTGTCCTGCGTGAAATTATGTGTTCTGAAATGAAACGAAAGTTGAATTTATCATATCATTTTTTTTCCAATGCTTGATAAACCACATTTTTGGTTTCTGTTTCAGTGTATAGAAAAGATGGTTTCCAAACTCGTGAACACGCCATGTATATCTGACCGTGTGAAAAACATAGCACTTCCAAACTTGGCAAGCCAAGTTGTGACCTGTTGATCGTCAACTCAAATGCAATTATCACTGGAAGCGGAATACGTTTGAAGTGAAATGGCAAATCATCAGAACTCAAAGGAATTCGTAGAATCAAGCATTATTCCCGTCTCAATCAGTCGTATTCCATTACACTGTTTCGGTGCATGAAGATTGYGAAACATAATAACGACAGATCCAACTTTGAGACGCAAATGCTGCGGTGGCATACCAAGCCTCTACAAAGAATTTAGAAATTCCACTGGATAATTCTCGGCGTCGTCTTTATTGTTAAGACGATTGATCGATTTGTATGAGCGCAAGTCTCCCGGAATTTGACTCTGAATCTTCCAGTTTAAGTCAACAACATCTTTCGAAAATTGATAAACGGCGAATGGAATTGATATCAAACAATCGGAAGTATCAATCGGAATTCACCCATTTACAATTTTTAGCGAAGACAATGTAAAATGTCTTCGGCAATGTTATTTCTGTTCGCTGGCACACCGTCCCATTCATAGTTCGCAATGACTCACATGAAGTTGAACCGCAATCGAAGGTAGAAACCATCGTCATTTTATGGGTGCCTTGTATAAATTCGTCCTAATGCATTAGTTGAGAACACACATGGATGTCAATCTACTGGTTTGCCTTGATTTCTGCGTAACTATTTCTTCGACGATGCATTCCATGTATAATATCAAGGTATTTCCGAATAGAACAATGTTCTCGCAAACAGATCACTGACGAAAGTTGAGAAAAAACTAAATAAATGTCAATTTTGTAAGTAAGTGTTAATTTTATTGCTGGCGGTGTTGTCACTGACTGCACTGTATTCTCTGAGTTGATATACACTCTTTGGCCATTTTCCAAATTAACTGGGAGACGCACAACGGTCAGAAAACGTTCATGAATTGCAAAAGTAAATATCCTACACAGCGCTTTTTTGCAGTTCACGTATTGACCATTTGATACTTGCTGATCTCATCTCGTTCAAGACCAATAACCGCCATGTTGCTTCCTTTGGTGACGCACTTACAAACGTATTTTATCGATTACACCGAACGCCAATACTCAACATTAATATGAGTTTTRAATGTGAATATAGTATGATCCATGAATTGTCAACTTCGATATTCATTCTTCTAAATTAAAYGCTGAATGTTCTGCCATTGCCCTCTGGTGTGCTATGCCGATAGAGTGGATATCCATCATTTTCAGTTTGTGTTTCCGAAAGAAAAGCACGTGGATAGCGTTTCGTCCATTTATTGTCAGCCATACAAACCGAAAAGGGATTGTAATGTTCGAAAGGCACATGAATCATATTGGTTTTCACCACTTCGAATAATAATGGATCTTTCTCTGCATCAAGATCTTTCTTCCGCAGAAATGATTTCATGAATTTGATTTGGTATAACCACCATCCAAAGAAGAATGTGTACGTGCAGCAAACCTCAATAGAGTACATCTAGCATTCAACAGCACCATCAAACATCGTAACCATTGTTTGAAAAATTGTGCTATGAAATCGTGAGGATCGATTGTTGATTGACCGCGACCCATAATTCCGCACGTATGTCATCGCTTCCAGGGAGTGCTTCTTGCCTTGCCTTGCCTTGGGCTGTCATACGTTGCTGGCAGAAAGAAAGCCGACCGATATTAGGGCGACCTCTTACTGGCTTCGTAACAAATTTCAAACTGCAACTGATAACTCTGAGTGAATCACACATATGTAAAGTTTTCAGTCAATAATTTTCAATAATTTTTCTTTTGAATAGCCGTAATAAAAAAGCCAAAATATTGAAAAATAAAATAAACAAAAATTTAAAAAAATGTGTATGGCAAAGTGTTACTTTTTGGAACTATCCAATTTACCGACTTTCCTCATGAAAAGTAGAGGGTATTTTTATTTTTAAACCTTCCCCGATCCACGACGAATAACCTCTGAAAATTTCATCAAGATTGGTGCAGCCGTTCTCTTAGCGTTACTAACAAACAAAAATTCGTTCGTTTGTATGGGAAAAAGAAAAGGGCTGTTTTTAGCTTTTTCCCGGAAATTATTCTAAAATTTTTTGCAGTAAAAACCGTCCTTAAACCTCAACGGCCACATTAAAAAAAGAATTATCATATTTGGTTCAGTCGTATGAAAGTTATGAGCGTACATACATTTTGGTGATTCATTTTTATTTATATAGAAGTAGATCAGTTAAATATGATTATGATATGTATATGAAATTTTTGATAAGAAAGATCTTCGAACTGCGTCACAAGACAGCGTGGAGTAGAGTTCAAAGTTCCAGTCATTCAAATGGAGGTTGTTGTTAATTTTGATATTGTCTATGGTACTGGGAAATATATTATATGTAAATAATATATATTTGTCGAAAATTAAATTAACGAAAAATATCATTGCAAA
>NW_017534453.1:1099706-1111736 GCF_001853355.1 Bactrocera latifrons
GCACAGAAAGGCTAATTTATGTTTTACTCACTAAACGTAATAAATTATAAACTAAACCATAATTAGATAATATAATTTAGTTTACTTATGCTTACTAAAAACATAAAGAAAAAAGAATTTAAGAAAATACCGAACGAACGAAAAAAAATTTAAGAAATTATAGTTTTAAAGTGTGCGTAGCGAGTGTAAAAGAACACTGATTAAAATTATGCGACACATTTTTCAAACTCTATTCATCAACTGTGATTTCAAAACACTAAACAAMTACATTCTCTGAACTAATAAAAACAACCACTATAATCATAAATMTTTTATTGGTATGCAAGTGCCTACGTGCAATTCTCAAAATTGCAATTTTATCGAACTCTTAAGTGCCACATCAAGCTGCCACCAATTCAAACAGATTCAGATTGACAAGTGCCAAAAAGTATTCCAAAGAAACCAAAAACAACAAATAACAGGCGCTAACGCCGATAATTGCTAACAAAGCAGCAACAAAAAAAAATAAAAAAAGCGAACATATTTTGCGCTCGAAACATAATAATTAACATTTCAAGCATATCTTTTTACTAACAAACTCACACACACATACATATACTACCACGTATTGGTGGTCCAAGCCGAAAACTATTATAAAATTCATATATTGGAGTATAATTGTACACTATGCATAGATTTTGCTGCTCCAATTTGTTAATTTCGCCGTTCGTTAATGAATAGTAATAGATTTTAAGTAATTTTTAGTGACAGCAGTCGCGGCGTTAAAATTTTAAAATGGGTTTCAGCTCAGATGTCCAATACACAGTTGTATATATGTGGGYATATACACGTATGTGTGTGTGTGGAAGCTGGAGTTATGCATAGCAACAGCCATTCCAAAACATTCCGCAACAACATCTGAACATGGCGGCGTACTTAACAAGACTCCTTGCACGCGCTGCATCCACAAACTCCAGTTGACGCTGTTCCAGTATATTCAAATATCGGCAGACCGTTAAGATAACAATTAAATTTGCCACTCACTAATTTCAGCCAATTTCGCTTATAAATGAGAGCAGCTGACATTTTGACTTGGCTGGTTGTTGTTTAAACATACATATGAAGCTATATTTGCATACATGTAGTGAATATCTGTTTGTATGTACTTGTGCACACCAGCTTCCCATCAATTGGTTAGGGGCCTGCCAGCTGCGTTCAAGCTGTTATCATACGAAATGGCGCAAATGGAGTAACCATATAACGAACTAACTAGCCATAAGTGTACATACATATGTATTATATATAAGCGCTATATGACTTCAAATCATAATCACATTTGCATGCGTGTATAATTTGAGTGCACAATTTTGTTTAACAGATCGCAGATCATGAAATGGAATTATTAATTTTCGCAGATATGCATGCGATATGATAGATAATACCTGCATATATGTCTRACATGTACTATTTATTCATATACACGAGGGGCGGCTTAGAGGTAAGGTAATTGAGTAAGAGATGCAAAAATGGTGAAGGATTTTCATGGAGAAAAATAAAAAAAATTAACCATTTATTACGTATGCAAAACTAAATATCGATTTCAGAAAACTTTTGACCAAAAACGTATTTATGGCAATTTCTCCTATAACAAGGTGAAATTTGGTAATACAAATCGAACTAGCTTTATAAAGGAAGTAGGCGTGGTTATAACCCGAGTCTAAGCGAATTTAAACCTACAAGTAGTATTCGGATACATAACTTATCTTCATTCATGGCTTCCCTACTATTAGAACCACAGCCGATTATACATACTACAGTCCCGTATTTAAGTTAGAAACTTCACTCCGATTGAATTATTGATTAAAGTTCCTATATTGCTGCTATATTGTTTTAAATTCACAATATATTACTCGGCTTCACCTTTTTCAATAGGGGGTAGCTCTGTTCCAAAATAATTTTGAGTATTATTCTGAAATACCTATATTTTTTGGCAACTCTATATCTCTCGATACTTTTAGGAACATAATTTTTCAACATTTCGATAAGTTTTTCTTGTGGACGAATAGAAAATCCATTAAAAAAAGTCTGGGTATTAAGAACATATGTAAAAAAGATACTTTTCCACAGTGTTCTTTCTAATAACTAATAGGAAGTCGGATATACTCAACATTTAAAAGCTTCCGCTAGGGGGTTTGGCATGGAATAGACGAGTTTAGAGATATTTTCAGTTGGGATATACGACGCTTCCTCGTGCAGTATATCCTTGAGCAAATCATTTGGAATAATTGTCCGCTGAAGGATTTTTACGTTCTAGTGAATCCCTTAGGTGTTATATAGGATTCAAATCTAGTGATTCTGATGGTATTTAAACCTGCTTTGTAACGTTCTAGAGTAACGAAAGCTTGACTATGCCAACTGTATACTTCTTCTCGTTATTCACTTTTCAGACCAAATCCTACCGCTCTTTGCTTCAAAATTTATTTTCGAGATATTAGTGTATGCCTTTGTGTCCTTGGTGGACTCTACAATTTCTATTCGACCCCCACTATTTCCAGCTAAGCTTCCCCCATATTATTATTTCTTCCACACCGTGCTTCACGGTATGTATTTGGATTCCTTTATCCAGTGCCTTACTCATTTTTTGGCATAAATTCTTACGCCCTTTGATTATAAAAAATGCAAGGCTTCCGTGCACCAGGAAAAATAAACTTCTGCCAAAATTTCCGGGGCTTGTTTAGGTGCTCTTTTGCAGAAGACTTGACCATGAAACCATTTTTCAATTTTGCGAAAGGTGTCTGTGTAGAGGGATTTTTTTTTTTTTTTTGAACATTTCAAGCGGTTCTAGATACAATAAGTCAGCATTTTTGCTTCACATTTTCTTTCATATGGTTACGAACTGGTTACTGGAAGGACTGAGATAATTTTTTTTATACTCTTTATATGGAAGAAACTGAYCTTCTAACAATTCGACCGACTTCATAGTATGTTTTTCCTTCTTCGAGCAGTTTAACCATTATTATAATTTTTTTTTTTATACGTGTTTATTTCTTTTCTTTCTTGCGAGATTCCATTTTCTAAATTTAATAACAAACATCATAAAACAAAAAAAAAAATTAAATTGCTACTTTTAAGAAAATAAGTAAATCTATAAYTTTCTTGTTTATCCATGCTCTCTTCTTAACAAATTTTTACTCTAAAACTTTAGTTTCGTTATTGGATAACCATACCTCCTAAATTCACCTTATGTTTTTAATCACATATTTTCCACTAAAAAAACCATTGAACAGAAAAAATGTAATCAATGTTCGGTGACAGCTGAAATATTGGATTGACTGAAACGGAAATGCAGCACAAATTTTTTAAAACGATTGAAGTGAAAGGTGGGTTTGCAGGTCACTATGTAAGTTAATTTGAGGAAAATGTGTAGAATATAGGAATTTGTGAATGATGAGTGAGTAATTAAAGCTAAATATATGAAAAGTGTAGTTATAATGATATAGTTTATATATTTTTGTTATTTTAAACCAGTTTTTATTGACTCTAGAGTATGGTGGTGTATCAAGTATCTGCTCTTGTGGTACAAGTCGCAGAAGACGCAAGAATTGATAACTTGTCTAACTGTATTATAACATAATAATATAACAAAATATAAAATAAAGTTTTTAATATCAGAGAGAGACTTTTTTTATAATTGTTTATTCAAGTTTAGCAATTTTTGATCAGAGTGGATTTTTCGTTAAAAATGGAACTTCAACAACTATTAAGGTTATGGCTGTCAAAAGAAAGGAAGTGGCATTGGTTTTGAAATAACAAAGAGTAAAAAAACTGAGATTAGTGAATGTATATAACAAGAAGCCCCAAATAAATCATTCACTAATAAATAGTAATAAACGATAAATTTTTTTTTTTTTTTTGTTTTTTTTTAAATATAAGTTGTTTTTGAAGTTCCTGCAGCTCGAACTTCCATAGGTAAGCATATTTCACTACGGAGGTTTTCCTGTTAAGGGATTTCCCAAAAGTTTTCCAGACGATAGTATTCAAATCAAATTTGGTAGACTACTTCCAACATAGAGAAAGTAAGCAATCCTGGTTAAAGACAATATAATTATAAGAAACCTGAAATGGCAAATCCGATCGGAGCCCCAACACCATTACGTTCAGAACTTCCACTCGGCTGAAATATCTCATAAGAAATTATTGAAATTAAAGTCAAAGTAAAATTTAAGATCCTTAGAGACTGTGAGTTAACTCTTTATTATAAGGCCAGTACCAGTACAAAAGTGGTGGTGGGGAACATTTGTTGGTAACTAGCCTTAATTTTTTCCYATCTTGTTGGCATGACATTTCCTTACAGTCATTGAACAACGAACGTCATATTTTTTCATTGTGTTGGAAATGTCAAATTTTGTACAGAAAAGTGGTAATCTGCAGAAAGCATTATGTTTTTTTTATTTCCATTTGAATAAAAATKAAAGAAAAACAGAGTTGCATCGAATGCTTGTCGAAGCGATTGTGTTCTATCTGAAGCAACATGCAAAAGATGGTTTCAACGATTCAGAGATAAAGATTTTGTTGTSAGAAATGAAGAACGTGGATAGCAATATTGATGATACTTTGAGTCAAAAGCAAATAACAGCCATGTTAAATGTTGCACAGCAAATAAATTCTGTTCGTTTGAAAGCTATGGGAAAAATACAAAAGTGTGAAGAATGGGTGTCACATGAATTGTATGAAAGCCAAACGGAAAACCATAAAAAACACGAAAGAAAATCAGTTTTGCATGAAATTGTCACGGGCATTGAAAAATGGATTTATTTTAAGAATCATAAACGTAGAATATCATGAGTTAATCCGGGACAACTATCAACATCGACTGCAAAAACCGATCAATTTAGTAAGAAGACAATGCTGTGTGTTTGGTGTGATCAGAAGGGTGTGTGTATTTCATGAGTTTCCAAAACCTGGTGAAACTGTTAATACTAATCGCTGCAGACAACAAATCAACAATKGATTTATMGAAAAACGACCAAAATGAGCCAGAAGATACGGTAAAGTAATTTTGTTACCCGACAATGCACCTATACAAAAAGCACAATCGGTTCAAGATTTAATCAAAGTACTTGACTGGGGGCTGCTACCGCACTCGCYGTATTCACTAGACTTGGCTCATTCCAGCTACTTTTTGTTTTCATCCATCTAATATGCATTGGCCGAGCAGCAGTTCGATCCCTACGCAATACTCGGAAAAATGGGTGTCAGAATGGTTCGCTTCAAAARACGAAAATTTCTAAAATTGAAAGCAGGGTCAATACTTTGAATAATTTTATTTATTTTCAAATTTACTATTTTATTTTCACAAAAAACGGTATGTGTTTATGTAAAACGTATAACAAGTTATTTTAATTTATTTGAGACACATTTTGMTTGAGTTATAATTGAATTGTTAACAATTTTGGATTTACTAACAGATTATAGCGTTACATTTTTATCAATTTTAATGWTATCTTCCACTATTTGTTGTCTGTTCTTCAATACTATGATCTACTCAAACATTCAATTACACTCAGTTTGCCTCATGCCATTACGACGGAGTCAATCGAATCGATAAATATCGGCTTACTTGTATTTGCTAAGTCATATCCGATGAGAAAATACACACATACGCTTATTTAAGTTTTTTTTTTTTTTTTTTTTTGTAACGATTACTCAGCAATTAAAAAATTGCTAAAATTTATAAAGAGCTTAACCGTTCATTTACATGCCGGCTGCGGGCCAGCTGGTTGCCCGGATTTAGCAGTATCCGGAATAAAGGTTATATATAACCAAACGGGGATTAACAYATGTTCTTTCAAACTGTTTATCCAACCAATCACGCCCACGTTTTGCCACGATAATTTGCGATACGAATCATGCCAACGCACAGTGGAATTTATTTGCCTWAAAAAGTTTGGTCTAAATTAAATTTAATATCTAATATTATAAATTATTTTGTATAACATTTTCCAAGTATTTTAAATTATTAAAAAATTATATTCTAATATAAAAATATACCGCTCACAAATGTTCTTCTATTGCATTTCATTCTATTGCGCCGTTTTCACTAACCCCACTGKGCGTTCGTGTGTGTAAATAATTTGCGTCACAACGTCGGCTGTGTCGGCGCAATCGCATCGTGCTCTGATTCATATTGAACTTTTTGCCATGCGGTCCCCATTTACATACATGCATGCATACATGGTGCGCATGTGTGTGTGTGCTCGTGTATGATTACATAGCAATACACTTGCCGTAATGCATTGCGTCCGCTGRTTACCGGCATTGTTCCCCCAGTAGGCTGGTATTTGGACGTATTGCGGTTGATTTCGCTTTTATAATTTTTCACTCTCGTTCGTCTATGCAATTACTGCAACGAATTCGAACGGTTCACTCAATCGTGATAACCTTGAAAGATATGCAACCGAACGAGTGCTCGTCTACTAGCCCAGTTACTCGTACATTGCACGTTATTGTAACAACAAAAGTGTGTAAAGCATTTGACGAAACGTTAGAGAAATAATATATATCAAGAATGCGGGAAATTCGTAAGAATGCATGTTGGCTCAGTTCATTCAACGTMTAACAGCTCCATTTGTTACACCTATCTATAATTGATTGAAATTTAAGTAACTACTTATTCAGTAATTTGTTTGTAAATATGATTGATGGCTTTAAAGTACTTCACAATGTTATTAATAATTAATTATTATTAAATTCATGAGGCTATTGTTACAGCTTTAGTTGAGTTTCCCCTGTGAATTATGGCGGATGTTTTGATGGTTTTTCGATGCATGGAGGCTCTTAAAAGTTCTAAATTACCTCGAAACACGTGGAATTGTTTAATAAGTTCTTGAAAATCAAAAATACACTTTGGTTCGGCACGAAGTTTGTAACACCCAGAAGGAAGCGTCGAAGACCACATAATGTATATATATAGTAAATATGATCAGTATATTGAGCTGGGTCGATGTAGCCATGTGCGTTTGTCTGTCTGTCCGTCTGTACATATACGAACTACTCCCTCAGTTATTAAGATATCGTTTAGAAATTTTGGAAACGTCGTTTTCTCTTCAAGTAGCTGCTCATTTGTCGGAACTGCCGATATCGGTCTGCTATAATATATAGCTGTTACACAAACTGGACGATCTGAATCAAGTTCTTGTATGGAAAACTTTCACATTTGGCGATGTACCTTCACAAAAGTTGGCACAGGTTATTTTMWAARAWAAAARATGTAAYATASGAAGAAACTGTTCAGATCGGCTTACYATAGCACATAGCTGCTGTATAAACTSAACKATCGGAATCAAATGGTTGCATGGGAAATTTCTTCATTTGACGATGTATCTTCCCGAAATTTGATATGAGTTTTTGTTCATAGAAATAATTTAACATCGGAAGATATTGTTAAGATCGGCTCACTATATCATATAGCTGCCATACAAACCAAACGATCGGAATCAAGGGCTTGTATGGGAAACTTTCGCATTTGACGTGGTATCTTCACGACGATATGCTTAAGATGATAATATAATAAACGACAAAAATGTTCAGATCGGATTACTATAGCATATAACTTTCATACAAACTGACCACATAATTAATAAAATAAATGCAACTGTGAAGGGTTTATTAGCTTCGGTGCAGCCGAAGTTAAAGTTTTTCCTTGTTTTYCAATAAATTRAATRTTTTATTTAGCTKWGTCATAATGATCTTACGTAGGTCCAAAATCACAGGGTTCTCTTAAACCACATTTTTCATCAGAAAAATCATTAACTTATGATATTATATAGATAGGAATGTGGATAAAAATCACTTGGTGCCAGGTCCGGACTATGGGGCGGACACATAAGCAGTCACCAACCAAGCCAACCTTATAGATATTCGCTTCAGCGCGTCTTTCAGATTGTTTACAGTACCGGTCCGTATCAAGAATTTGGTCGTAGGGAGAGGAGTTCATTTCAGATCATATCTAAGAAATCATTCCAAAACACAAAGCTCACCTAGTAGCTCCAAAGTAAACAGGAATTTTTGATCTAGCGCCCCCTGCTGGCGCCATCTATATGTAGACTKTTGCGTTAGAATCTGCTATATTTATTGATTGTATAGTGAGAATTTCATGACATTTCATTGATTTTGAGTGGTCGTGAGGAAGTAAATGACGATCAACATCTGGGCCAATCAAAATCCGTGATCACCGGAAATCGAAACTGTGCGTGAATTCATCGAAAATCAATCGAAATCATCATTGAGATTCATGGAAATGGAATTTAACATTTTTACCGAATATTTGGGCGTACGAGAAGTGTGTGCACGGTTTGTTCCACACAAATTGACTGTCGATCAAAAATTGCTCAGAATCCAACATTCGAAGGACATCATTGTGACCGATTATTTGACCAAAAATCACATTTTAACCATTAACCGCTCCCCGTATTCACCTGATATGGCGCAGTGCGACTTCTTCCTTTTCGGAAAAATGCATTTTCTTATGAAAGGAGAGCGTTATGCAGACGTAGAGGTCATTCAAAGGGCTTACACCGGCATACTACCGGCCATACCGGTCAACGAGCTAAACAGCTAAACACTCGTTCGACATACTTTTGCACCGTTCAAAAAATCTGTAATGAAGAGGAATTAAACTATTTTGAATAAACTAAATTGATTTTGCCGAAAAAAATATTTGACCTTTTCTTAAGTTTATTTACTTTGGAACACACCTTGCATATAGGTACCTGTTATGAAAATATATATATCTAATGTATATCATATTCAAAAAAGTCAGTCGACATTTTACATTGACTCTGCTCAACAATTTTAAACTCAACGGGAAAATTAATATTGGGAAACGTATTAAAACAGCTTATATGGCGTATTACACCGCAAAMACATACTCAGCACAAATTGCGTCATAAGATGTATACGGCCGTCATTAAACCAATCCTCAGATATCGAGTACTGAYTTAGTTGCCAGCATTAAATTGAAATGGTTGGATTTCATTACATTCTTACTTCTAGACGAAGGGGTTTAATAGGGGAAGCGAAAACCACCTCACTGACGAATCCAAAATGGACTGCGGGATTTTGCTATCTCTCTATATTTCTAATCTAGAATCTTCCAAACAGAAGTACTAGGCATAGAGAAGGCATCTGGAGTTCGACTGAACATGAGAACCCATCTAGCAAAAGGTTTGAACACAACCTGAAATGYGACATCAAGATATTAAAGTGTCAAGATTGTGTATCAGAATGGGACATGTAGCGCTAATTGAGCCCGAAGAGGCTGCACTCTTGCCTACCTCCCTACGTGTTGCCCATCGAATGACCTACAATGAAAGAACTCCATGAAAAATTAAGAATATGTGTGACGTATTATTGTGAGAGTTGTCAATACTCTCTTGTTTGCTAGTAACTTCTGAGTTCGGATCTTATTGGAGTAACACTTTTAATTTCCTTTAATAGCTCTTTTAGAGTAGAAAATGAATAATAACTGATCATGAAACTACTACTAGCTGTTACAAATACTTAAAAAATTATTATAAGTATATTTTAAGAATATTCTTAAAAAAACCCACTACTTATTTGCTTACTACCTTGGTTATTTCATTGGTAAAAKTGCCAACGATTGGCTTAATATCTGRTCCTCTCACAGTTATTTCCTTGCCAAGTGTCCATATGTTACAAAAGTCTAGCGCAATCGAAAGTAATTGCCATAAAGCTCACGCCATGCAATCGAATTCGATTGGATTCTTTAATAAATATTAATTAATCAAGCGAGTCTTATTATCTTACTTGAGGTGTGCACTGTCCGCCCGCCTTGTGATCAACGCCAACAATAACAACAACAACGAAATAAATAAATTCAACTTAAAACTCAATTAACCCCGAATATGGCCAAAACACTAGCCGAAACGCCGCTACACACCTCGCTGCGGACTGCGGTATTCTTGAGAAGCGAAAGTGTTTGCGGCAGCCACGCCAATCGTTAATTTTAATGCCGTGTTAAATTAGCTTTGATAACCATGGTCATAAAGCACAAAATCGCACGGCTTTACGATRTATAACTATTTCAATCAAAAGTGGTGGAGTGACAGATACCCGTACATTCTCTTACATATATACTTACATATACATATGTATGTTCTGAAGTTCTTTTTAGAATGTAACTTTTCATGAAGCCAAATTAGAAGCTTTACGCCTGGCTGGTATATACATCTGTAAGTGTTTAGCAGCKGATCAAAATTGACCCGGACTAATACAGGTCGAATCAATGAAACATTTGTTTTTAGCTTTTAACAACTTTTGAAAGCATTTAAAAGATTTTTAATAAAATACTTGAAAGCTTAATAATTTTTGGCAGTCCGGCTCAAATTTGATCTTATGGTATATGCATTATATCAATGAAACATTTGTTGCTAGTTAATTTTACAACAAAAGACTTTTATTAAAATACGTTAAAATATAGAACTTTCTGTCAGTCCGGGTCTAATTTGATCACATGGTATGTATACCATGTCAATGTAATATTTATTCCTAGCTTTTTACAACCTGATTAGAAGCATTAAAAGATTTTTAAAAATACAAAAAAAGTTTGTACTTTTTGTCAGTCCGGGTCAAATTTGATCATATGAGCCATATTACTACGTACAAAACAATATGGAAAATGTTAATGTGAAAAATTCAAAGGTGACGCGAGAACTTGCCAATTTTGGGCAGAAAATTTTGCAGTAATCAGTGTTATGAAAAAATTACAACAACGACACTAAAACACATGCAAAAAAGTTATTCGAATGAAAGTCTTACTTGCAGAAAGCAGCGCTAGCAAAAAACCCACAAAGTGAGAGAGGAATTATGCTTGTGAAAATCGGTTTAACCAACAACAACAACAAAAAGTACATTTCAGTACGCAAGAACAACAACAACTAAATGCATTTGAATATGCAAGAAGTTGCAGAGAAACACGCACYAGCACATGTACAACAACAAACACTTAACTTCATATTATTATTCGTACGTAGATGTGTGTGTATGTATGTATGTCTATGGGTGTATATATATATATACATATGCTTGTATAGGAGATCTRTGCTTTACCGCTCTTTTAATGCCGATTGTTACACTAAAACCGCAAATAAACAATAATAATAACAACAACAACTAGACCTTAAGCATTGAGGTTTACTCTTAATTTCCATAGAGCCAAACGCCTTCAACAATGAATCGCCAGCGCAACCGAAAGCAAACGAAACAAATTCAATGCGCAGGCGTCCCACGCCGCCAGCAAACAAACGGTTACGGCGAGCGTGGAGCCACAACAACTAGCTAGCCAACTAACTAGTGAGCTAACTAATCAAGCAATACTAATAATAAATACAACAATACCAAATAGCAAAAAGAAAAAACAATAAATACAACAACTACCGTAAAAACAATAATACAAACAACAATAATAATTCAAACAACAAAAACAATACAAACAACCACATCAAACATAAACAGCCCGCAATTGTTGCACAGTTATACCGCGCGTTTCGGTTTCATACACGAACCGTTGTGGCTGACGTCGACGTCGACGTCGCTGCTKTCGCTTTCAGCCGCGCCAAGCGAAGTTCAAAAAGCAATAAAGTTCGCTCATTCAGCTAATTCGCCATTCGCTAGCAAACGGGTGGAGTCAAATATATAAAAGCAGCTTCCTTCTTGGTTCTAGTTATCAGTTGACTACAGCATTTCAAGTCGCTTAGACCGAAGTAAAGTGGGAAGTCACGAGCTAAACAGCAAATTTTCAAATTCAAATTCAAACCGCCAAACAAACTTAAACTACAAAYAAAAATGGCCTTTTTCAAAGTGAGTGCCGCAAAAAAACGTTAAAATATTAAAAAAACAATATTTTTAAGTGTTGTAAAATGTGCAAACTTACAGCTGCAGGATGTCAGATTTTAGTTTTGAAGGAATACAAAATTAACGCGAAATATTTTAAATAAATATCCTTTCACAAAAACTAAAAAAAGTATTTAG
>NW_017534453.1:1112928-1115198 GCF_001853355.1 Bactrocera latifrons
TCAATAATTGTTTTTCTTCTTTCTTTATAGTCTTTGGTATGYTTGGCTGTATTGAGCGCTGCCTCTGCTGGCGTTTTGCATGGTGGACACGGTGCCGGTATTTATGCCGCTGGCCCACTTCTGGCTGCCCATGGCCCAGCGCATGACGAGGGACTAGACTACTACGTAAGTGTACAAAAATGTGTATATTTTTTAAACTAAAACCAATGAAAAGTAATGGTAAATAGTAATAAAATTATTATTACATTATATATTTATTAAAATTTATAATTATAAAATTTAAGAATTTTTTATTTTTATTTATTTGTTTTAATTTTCATTATGCAAAGCAAAAATGTCCTTTTTAGACTTAAGCGTTTTGTATGAAATATTTTAAAACCGCCTTAAACACAAAAGACTTAAGCAACAAACCTGCCACCTCAAAGCAAAACAAATTRGTATGAAATCGTTCTTTTGTTATTCGGTTTACGAACGAAATCGCGGACCAAAACAGTTTGTAGCGTGCAAATTASCGAGTCAAATTGCAAAATGTCGCCAAATTTTCGTTGCATAAGAGGGCACAACACATGCATACACATATATACCGTCCAAGTGACAAAAGAAAACCCAAATTTCATAACGGTACTTTAAAAGCACACACAAGATAATTAGAAAACAAGCACAAATATTTAATAAAAAGAATTGCAACGCTCACAGTCTCAATATATAAAAGTATATTTCCGTCGYTTGCGCCCGCTCCCAAATCGACCAATAATTATTTATGGTTGGCAACGCTGTTTCACCTATTTGCATTTTCATAATTTCGCCTTCAATTCGCTGATTAAATCGGCGCACATAAAAACGCAGTTGCAGCAAGCCAAACAAGTGAGCGACAATAAAAGAGCAACAAGAACAAAAACAACAATTACAGCAAATTAGAGCAAACACCGCATGCACGTAATGGCGCGCAAGCGCTTGCAAATCAAAGCAAAAGCAAATATCAGATTTTCAGTAAATGCTGCTGTTGTAGTTGTTGCTGTTGTTGTGGTGCGATGTGCCATTTCGGCYAGCACTTCACTGCTCTAGATTATGTGTTGCAGATATGCGCACCGGCGCCGGCAACACGCTGACACGCGGACACGCAAATTACGGTAGCAACAGCCAACGACCATAAACACTAAGCCACAGCAACAATAACAACAATACTATACTAACTGCAGCAGCAGCAGCCGTAAAGTGACAATCAAAGCAAACACATTTATTGTTTGGTCTTTCTGCCTAACTGCACACACACATACACTGGCGGCGTTTGGCAATGCTTTGTCGGTGGTATTGCACAAACAACAAAAACAATAAAAAAGCAATAAATGCGATTGACAGTTGCACGCCACTTGTGTTTTTTGTTATTGCAGTGTGTGTTGAGTAATAGTGGCGCTTATGACTACTACGACTACCAACGCACACGCACACTCMCATACACATTTTGATTTGAGTAGTGAAAATTGAAATTTTGGTGCAGATTATTTTCGCACTCACCTTTCAGTTGCATCTGCTGGCGTCGGTGTACAAAATGGTGTGCGCTTAAGCCATACAACAACAAGTGCTTTTGTTGTGACAGCTCTTGTGGTTATATTAAAATATATGAGATTTAAGTTCGATCACTTTGATGCCCATTTAATATGAAAATCGAAATTAAAATTTTTAGTTAGAAAAAGTTTAGTTAGATAAAAAAAAAAATCAGAAAAAATTTAAAACGAAATATTATATAAAATTTTGTTTAAAATAAATTTAGATGTTTTTCAAAAAAATTTTTTTTTATAAAACGCAATATTTTAAAAACTGTTTTTAAATTTAATAAAATTAAAAACCATATGGCCCTYTCATACATATTACTTCAAAAATATTTCGTAACATCAAAAAATAGAAAAAAATCTTTTTTAAATAAGAAAAGAGTATTTAACATAGCATTTTTTCACTGTTTTAATTTATTTGTTCACCTTCTTTCTTTTAAAATTTAAAAAATATATATATTTGTTTTGTTAATTTGTGTATATATTTCTGAAGCTTTCGTAAGGTGCAATTTATGCAAACAATAGTTTTTTGCAGTCTTGAAAGAAGAACGCAGTTTCAAAAATTAATTTAATTTACTGAAAAACCCAAAATGTTGTAGTGCTCACTTTTTCAATAAGCAATTACTTTAAGTAAAGCTGACAAACTGATTCGCTGTTAAACAACTAACAGTATTTTAACACAAACTTTTAAACGAATTTACTCATTAAAACTTTTTTAAT
>NW_017534453.1:1115442-1129952 GCF_001853355.1 Bactrocera latifrons
CCACTTTGCTTCTCACAAAAAAATTAAAATCAAAAAAAGCCAAAACTCACACACAAATTGGTCATTGCAACATTTTATCTATGTAGTTCMACAATAACCCAAATGTTGCAAGCAATTCGTATTCAGCAACACCCCGAACCAATTGCWTTACATTACGTATACGCCCCACAACAGCGAAATTCCCAGGCAAAGGTGCAATAAAGCGCACAAGCACACACACACGTACACACATACACAAAAGTGCATATTAGCATTTGGTTGCTGAGAACACTACGACTGCATTCACACGCTGCAGCTGACCTTCGCAAGTTCGAAATCGTTACAGCGGCAGCGCAGATGTGGCTAATCGTTGTTTGTGTGGCGTTAAAGGTGTCAGCGTTGTTGAGTCATAAGCAGCGACACCAGCAAGTGACATGCCATAATGAGTAGGCGATTTTTCCCACGTTGGGTTATGCAAGTGGGGCGCCATTACTTCAAAGGAGATTTATTTATTATTATTATTATTATTATTTTTTTCTAGCTGTTGTTTTATAAAATTGTCATTCAAATATAAAACAAAATCTTGAATAATCACAACAACTACATATTTCTCTCTTCCGCCAGGCCTACCCCAAGTACCACTACAACTACGGCGTTGCCGACTCGCATACCGGCGATGTTAAGTCACAGCACGAAGTGCGCGATGGTGATGTTGTGAAGGGCTCGTACTCGCTCGTCGAACCCGACGGTTCGGTGCGCACTGTCGAATACACCGCCGATGACCATAACGGTTTCAACGCAGTCGTCTCGAAGAGTGCCCCAACCATCCATCATGCCGCTCCAGTTGCCATTGCGCATGCCGCTCCCGTACTTGCTCACGCTCACGCACCAATTGCCGTTGCGCATCACGTTGCCGCCGCTCCAGCTGTACCATTGGCTTCGGTCGCGCATCATGCTGCTCCCTCAGCTTACGGTTATGCCACACACGATGCGCACGCTCATGTCTCTCATTACTAAGGATAATTAACACTGCCCCATATGCTAATAACAAAATGGACCTGATCCCACACTACAAAAGCAACAAAACAAGCAAAGCGTTAGARTTTATTTATTAACGATTAACTAATATACATACATACATACATATATCTATGTAAAATGTGAATCCCATGCTACGATGACGACCTATATAGAAAWAATTGAAATGAGTTCGAGTGAAAGTCGCGGAGAACGTTGGAGAATGTTGTGTGTGTGTGTGTGGAGAATGGTGAGACAAGGAGAGGCAGGATTGCAGCGCTCAGGATGTATTTTTTGGTGTAATACAGTGTGTTCGAATAGTAGTTCGATAGACCTACTTCAACACAATACTCACTCAGTTGCTCAAGCGCATTTCAATTATTTACTCATACCTTGAGTCACAGCTCTKCTCTTAAAATCATTTGTTTAGGTACACTGCCATTCTTTAGCTCCTCTCTTCATTTTGTAAATATTACTTAGATCTCTATGCCCTCCCCGCAGTTAAAACATCTCTCTTATTCTCTTAATCGCCAAGCCATCTTCATTCCCCACATCCGCTATCTCGTTCTCTCTCTCACTCTCTCTCTCTCTGAGTGGTTTACATGAAACACTCGTCGAAACTAAACATTTTCAAATGGAAAATACTCATTTCCCCTCAGTTACTATACTCAATCACTCAATTGCTCACTCACTCACTCATAGTTTTACAGTCTTACTAATACTCAAATGTATATGTTGTATTTTTAATGAAAAAAGGAACGCAAATGTAGAGAAAAGTCCAAGCAGTAGATGCAGTAAAGAGTCGACCACTAGAAAAGCAACGAAAAGTCCGTAAAAACTATTAATATAACATACATACAAACGAAATGATTGTAAACTGTAACTATGCAAACATGTTCTCTGTGGAAGAATTGTAAAAAATTGTATTATAATAAATATTTTTTTTATACTTGCGTTAAATATTAAGTGATTACATGCGAAAATGCTATAAATAAAAAATGTAGTGAATTAAAAAAATAAACACAAGTTTCTTATTATTTTTCCTTACATAAAACTTAGGAAATCAAAATATTATATAGCAATKCCTAAAATAATATTTTGCAAATAAAGTTAAGCCCAATCTAATACCATAAAATACAAGTTTTATAAAAGACACGAACACATAGAAAAATCCAGCAATAAAATCCACAAAAAAGGGAATAAGTTTGGAAGAAAATTCATTAAAATGTCTAAAAGTGTACCACAGCGCCATCAATATTAGGCCTTTAGTCCGCATAGATATCGTCAGACATGCATAAAAATATAGCATTAAAATCAACGATTTTTTATATATAAAAATATAAAAGACGCCATCTGCCTTACACATCGAGAAAAAATTATTCGAAACAAAAAGTTCATTACTAAACTTAATCTTACGAGTTTTTCTTTATACGGTGTTTTGGTAATCATCTATTTTATATACTTATTCCAAAAAACATATCCGCAGTCAAAGGATGGCACGACCAATCGACTCCATCAAAAATGATTTTTCTAAAAAGAAACTTGAGCTTAAGGAATTTTTGCTATTGAAAAGTTTCCGTCATATTCCTTTACCATCTTGGCTTCTAGTTTATAGTTTATAAATGTCTACATTTCTCGAACAATATAAGGTCACACATTTCAAAGTAATTTTTTTTTTTATCAATAAGGTTTATAAAATTTTATTATAAAAGTTTGCCTRCAAGAACAATCACTTCTTTGTATTTCAAAATTTTGGATACCCTCTATTCCATAGTATACATATATCCTAAACCATTTAAGCTACAACAACCAAATTTGCTGAGTAGGAATCGGAGGATAACCACGCTCACTCCCCATATAACGGTACTGTTAAAACCTACTAAAAGTGCGATAAATCGTATGATCGTATGAAAGGTGTTATTATAGGAGAATTGAACGATGAGCGTGACACCGCCCACTTTTTGATRAAATCCCATATCTCSGGACCCGACCAACTGATTKCGAATAAATTTGGTACGTGACACTTTTCTTTCACTCTCCAGTATATAAATCTAATAACGGCTTTAGTGCATGCCATGTCCAAATCCAACAAAAATTGTTCAGTTGGGTACCGAATATTTGGACCCTCTTATCTACAGTTGACCACCATCTATTGTTCGTTGGACTTCCCTGGATGAACAAAACAAACTTTTCGCAGGTACTCGTTCGAAGAAAACGATCTAACGGGCAGCCTGCAGAATGAGGCTAACAGGTCGAAAAGACTGCAGGGAAAATCCGGAGCAAAGTACCACGAAAACAATGGAGCATACATTGTGCGCTTGTCTCGTATTGGCAAGCCTACGCTTCAAGCGTTTGAGTCTATGSGAACATTGGTTTATTAAGCAAGAGCGTACAGATATGCCAAGGCAGTTATCTGTCAAGCAAAATCTGAAAAGTGTATAAAATAATCTCTTTGCCATTTTATTCAACAGAATAAGTCTTCATTATCGAACCTCCATTTTCGGCTAAAGAAAAATGCACAACTTGCATTCATACAAATGGACTTGGCAGGTTTGTATATAAAAAAATTAACAAAGCACATTGTATGCAGAGAACGTCTGTCATCTCTCATCTATGCTCATCTCTGTCGAGTACCCCTTCGAAAAGTTACGATATTTGAAACGTGAACCTTCTCTATGATAGACGTTCCCTGTTGTATGCCGCGCTAGGTACGTTCTCTGGTATTTTTGCAGTCACTGTATCTGCTAACGAAACCCTAAAACTATATTAACTTTGGCTAAATGATATCAGTTSAAATATTACTTCTACTGCTGAAACTCTGTGCATAGTTTTAGGCAGTTTTACGCAAAGCCTGTCGCCGATCTGCAAAACCAGTATCGCATAGTATGTATTCACCTTAAATTGTTTAACACATACACTACGAAAAAAATTTCTAAATTGAAACAAACTTTTCAGACATAGGAACTATTTCGATGTTTAAATATAAATATTTAAAAAACATAAATAAATAAACATTTTGCAAAAAGATCATAAAAGACAAATTAGTAGAGCATTCAATTTCTTACAAAATCTATGAAAACTGTTTTTCAGATTAACAAGCAAAAAAAAATCATTACTTTTTTGTGAAACACCCTAACGTATAAATATAATTATATAATTAAAAATGCGATTGTTTTATTTCTTATAAGGAAAAACTGTTTGAGAAACCAGGTAGACACAGGGTTAATCAATCTTTATATATCTRAGAGTGCTTGGGGTAAAACAAACAAATATGGAAAGGCGAATTTTGAGGGCAGTCAAAACACAGATGCTTGCAAAACTTCATGAAAATTTAGAACATCTGAAATACTTCGTAAAACTTGTTCATAAAACCAAATGCRATTTATCTAATATGTTGCCCAATTTTCAAAAGATACTTTTTGCGAAAAAATAGTACAACTTTTTAATTTAAATTTCTCGCAAAAACCGATTCGTCGAAACATTTTTTTTCTAGTTTTTTTCTCTTGGTTTTTGCACCACGTAACGCACCGTCGCTTAGTGCATTGATTCTTCGTGAGTTTTTCGCCAAATTTTTAACCAATATCGTGCCTCAACCACCGTATTCGCATAATTTAGCTCCGTGTGACTTCTGGCTATTCAGGAAACCACTCCGGTGGAGCCGTATTGAGTCAATTAAAGGCATTATTATTCCGGAAATTGAAACTGTTTCAAGGAATGGAAAAAAGTTGACACAAGTGTATTGAGGCCAAGAGGGATTACGTTGATGCGGTCGCCATAGATTTTGAAAAAAAAAAATTAAGAATATTAAAATTATGAACAAAGTCTTAAGCAAATAATAACGATCCAAGTAAAACCTTTCCACTCTATGTTRCCGAAATAGCTTTTTTTTGACAAGTAGGTAAAAGCGTCATAATCTCTAATCATAATGTTCTAAAATCATAATTGCATCGTTTAATAAAAAAGGGAAGGTATTTTATTTAATTTTAATTCTAACCATATCTAATTGTAAAGTTTCATCTTCATCAGAGAAACCAAAACACCACCTTTGAAATCATATCGGAGATCTACAAGCGGGTAGATATTTTTAATAAAATCGCGTTTATTGGAAATGATAAAATACCAATCGTTTTAAACAACTTTGCCTAAAGGGCTCGCGATTACTAAGTAAATAATTCTGCGCAACATGAGGTCTTCTTTTGAATCTTCATACATGCTAGACATTTATAACCATTTTCTCCAAAAACGCCTCTAGACTGTGCTTCGAAGAGTTAGTTTGGTCGATATCTCAAAATATTTGCTTAAATTTTGAGTTATCGACTGCTCTCACACTAGATATATGAAAAGAGTTGAAATTCAGCAAAAAATTATAAATGCATCGGCAGAAAGTCGAGCGTGCGAGTGGCCTTTAACTCGATCACCGCAAACAGATGCAGCCAATACAAAGTCAAAGACGTCGCAAACCACAAGCATTTAGAAAATAAAATATGCGCGAATCAAATACTTGCAGTATAAGAACAAGAATACAAAACAACAACAACAACAACATTGACATTCTGAGTATGAATATCAGCGATGCTGGCAACGTTGCTGCTGCTCACTTGCTGGCTTTTGTGGTGACACTGTTGGCCGGTAATTGACATTTGAAAGTATTTGTACTTGAAACTTGGCAAATTAGTGTAATTGTGGTGTGTTTAATGCACATGAGAGACGTGAGATTTCGCTGGGCAAATTGTGTAGTTTTTTTTTCTTTTTCGCTGGCTGTGAATTAGCACAGCTTATGCATTTTTGGTTAGACCAAACAGTCAAATGCGCAACAAGTGGGCCGCAAGCGCTTTTACACTTCCGCACGTATGTAGGCAGTAATAAATCTTATGTATGTATGTATGCGTGTGCCATATTAAGTGATATTACTTTGGCCAAAAGATTTTATGCCAGCTTCCGGCACATTGTAGTAAAATTTATCATTCATAAAAGCGAGTAAATGCTTGTACTTTCCGGTTCACGGACTTCACCACACTTTAGCATACCCACCACAKCGCTTTTTAGGTTAACAAATTCGTACAAATTAATCTGTGCTACAAAATTTKTAGGCATGTTTTTGTTGTTGTTGTCTAGTTCGGCATATATTTCTTCCAGTTTGTTTACATTAAACTTCTACAACGAAAGTCAGCAGAGCGTATAAATACAACACTTGCGAAAAAGCTGAAAAAAACACGCAACTGTAAAACACAAACTGTTGTTTCAAGTTTTTTGTCTCTTGCACAAAAGCATTTCCTTGTTTTTCGTTTTTTTGAGGCTTCTTCGCCGGCTGGGCATCTTCTGTTTGGCATTTTTTCTCAACCACCCACTTAGTCCACTTCGGCCAGTTCTCACAAGCTTAGCAGTTGAGCGTGTGCGTGCCTTCAATTAATTACCAAAATTTTCTTTATGCTTCTTGTTGTTGTTGTCGTTTGTGTTAACAACAGTTAAAGGTCAATGGTAAGATTCTTATTTATTCACCCATTTATTATTGTATTCAAAATTTTAATTTTATTATTGTCTTCACTTAAGCATTTGTTGTAGTTCCTCAAGATAAACTAGATAAACTGTTTTTYGCATGCAAATTGGACACGATCTGCCGGAAGGCGGAAATCGCTGAAAATGATATACGCTTCTACATTACAATAAAATTAACTGAATCGTAATATAAATAAATAAGTCATATTTATTTACTGAAATTTGTTGTTGTCATAGACTAAAACATTGGCCATTGCATTCTTAATATGATTTAAGCAATTTCTTTAAATTTAATAATTTACGTCCTTCTCTCCATTCGGTAGTAATAAATTCATATTAATTATAAATTCTTTCGATTTTCTCTCAAAACGAAATTTTTCAAATATGCTTAAGGAACTACTCAGAGACAAATGGCCACGAAATATTGATACCGCTACTGAAAATAAAGTAGAATGAACTACTACTATGAGCAAAAAATAAGTAGACTTTGCTCATAATTTTAAAATTCTTAAGGGGTCAGTAGGATAATTTATCCTGTTTATCGTATAAACAATTTTTTTCGGAATTTTTYGATGACATCTGTTGGAGAAATGGATGGGTGAATGAGCTGCGTTTCTTCACTGGCGGACACGATATCTCATGTTTGGATCACCTGAAACACAAAGACCCAATTTATTCCTAAAAAAGTACGTGTCCCTATTAGAATCATGAAAAAATGTTCATAAATAAAAAGTTATTAACGTTTTTTTTTTTTAAATTTTCTCATACGTTTTTTTACATACATTTTGTCATAACATTGTCAATAAATTATAAAAAATATAGAGACGATACCTAGTAGCTTTGTGAACATTAAAAAAAAAAAAACCTAAGCAAATCGGTTGAGCAGTTCGACCGGAATTATGTTCGACAGTTTAAAAAAGTGTGTTTTGAGAAAAGCGCATTTAAAATTTGAGGTGTGCTTTTCGAGCGCTCCAAACGTCGAGCGGTTTTATTATTTTTGGGTCTTTTTCGAAACCTTCCAATGGTAAAGTGGGTTTCGACATTAATTCTGAAGGTATAAGGGAACAGAAAATGCAAAAAAAAAAATTTTTTTTAAAGATTACCCTTTTTTTTTTGCGGTACTTTCGCTGGTTGGCGCTGAGAACGCGTAGCTCTAGTTTTATTCGTCGCATCGGGTCATGCTATACCTTTTTGGAAAGCTCATTTCACGCGCTAACACGTGTTTTGATTGTCGTTTCTTTTAAGTCCTTCGTGAGTTATAGCGTCGCAAACATGGAGCAAAATAAAGAGAACATACGGCATATTTTACAGTACTACTACGATAAAGGCAAAAATGCATCTCAAGCCGCCAATAAAATTTGTGCAGTTTATGGACCCGATACAGTTTCCATTTCCACCGCACAACGATGGTTTCAATGTTTTCGTTCTGGTGTAGAGGTGGTCGAAGATGTGCCACGCTCCGGAAGGCTGAATTGGTCGAAATAGACCGGCATAGTAGCAGCCGTAGCAGCCGTAGCATCGGTCAAAAGCTGGCCATGAGTCATCAAAAAAAAGACTTTTTTGACAACCTATTATATTCTTCAAACTCCATGTCGTCTCCTCAAAGTAGTCCAATATGAGTAGTTGTTTCACAAACGTTAACGTGACGCTGGTTTACGAAAAGGTTGAGTCATTTCAGCATCAATTGTGCTTTCATTTTTCTTATGCCCAAATCATCACAATGATTTTCGATTTTCCTTCCAATATTCCAGCAATGCCAGTAAGATCTCTGACTATTAATTGTCGATTCTGAAGCACCACTTCCTTTATTTCATTGACGTGTTGGCCATCAGTTCATGTTGATGCCCSCCCGGCATGGTTCGTCGTCAATTTTTGTACATACTTCAGAAAAACATTTTGATGTCACATTTGGYACAGATGTCAGTGGCATAATACGCATATAATGGTTATAGCCAAAGGGAAATTGCAAAAATTATAAAAGTATCCCAAAAATTTGCGTTTACTGCTTTGAAACCTCTAAGCGAATGCGAAATGAAGGGACGACCAAAAAACACGGCGTGTCAGGATGACATTCAAGTCCTCTATAGCTGCAGYTATTTATAAGAGTTGGCTATAGGAATATCTTCGAGAACTGTTGCTCACCTACTTGCACAAAGGAATCTCTTCTACAGGTTGTCGAGGAAAGTCTAATTTTTGGTAAAAAGGCAGCAAAAGTATCGAAAAGTCTCGTTAGATACTTTAATCCGTTGAATCTAAAATAAATATGGAAGATGGTTATGGAAAGTTTGAGTTGGTTGCTTGTTTTTTCAAATAGTCGCAAATAAAATTTCTATTATATTTTACAGTGCACGTAACTCTCCATACAGTGGCCTAACAATTTGTGAACTGGTCAAAACACGAATTTTATCAGTTCAATAACGTCGCCATTTCGTCAGTTTTCGATTTTTTTCGACTTTAATTAAATTTTTTTTTTTAATGTTAAATGGATATTCTTATAATATGTACGCTTAGCATTTTAAAGCAATTAATATATTTACTTGGATTTTGGAGACCAGTAAACAAACACACAAAAAACTTTTTCCAAATTGGTAAAAAAATATATATGTATATGTGTATTTTTACATTATTTTTTTTAAGAATGAAGAAGGAATTAATATTTGCATCACTAATGAGCTCTGAAGCCAATTTATTTGAGACTATTGTCTTCTCCGTCTGTGTGTATATCAACGGTTTCAGCTTTTCTAATAGGTAGGTGCAACAAGCCATATACTTGTACAATATAAAATTATCCATTATTTGATCGAACTCTTTTTAACCAAATTATTTCTAATCTTTAGGCATCCTATGCTGTTTTTGACACCGCTATGATGATTTTTAATAAACTAACTACGAGAGATCAGTTAGCAATTAACATTCAGCACGCTATAAACGATATAAGACCGAAAAAAAATATATAGAAAATAATCAGAATTAAATTTAAAAAAAAAAAATATATATATATAAGCAAAATAATCAAAATTATTTCTTAACAAAAGTAAGTACTTATGTTCCCTTGAACAATACTCACATTCTGCTCAGTGCTAAATAYTTTACAATCGAAATATTGGTCTGGTGTTGAATGAAATAAAAAACACGGAGCACATTAGAAAATACTGTAAAATATATCACGATTGAGGATGTACAAATCCTTCGGCCCTTTTTTAATCTAGTAGGAAAAGCTATTGCATGCAAACGGTTGTTGATCTTCCTATAACGAATAGTTTTAAATCTAAGTATATAAAATATAGTGTTTTTTTTTTCTTTTTGATGTTCCATACAGTGGCATGATCACAATGGTATATACTGATCCTTTAGATTACAGTACGTAATCATTTTATACTCCTCTCTCAACATAAAGTTGTATTTACATTTCTCCACGTTTTAGCATATATTTTCAAATTTGTTTTTGTAATGGGAACTCAATTAAATCATTCAACAAATTAGCTTTATAGAAATTATTTTACACAGGAAATTATTAGTATTATCATGTTCATAAAAACAGGAAATATAAATTCCGTAAAGTTGGTAGGCTCTGAATGTTTTTATCACGCTTGACAACTTGTTATTCGGAAGAGCGTTCCAAAAGCCTGACAGATCCTAATGATAGCGACAAATTGAACTTTGCTTCTCTGCATAATTGTGGTGGACGTCAGAAAGAACACAACWTTTTTTTCGTCAATAATCTTAGAACAAATGCAAAAAAAAAAAAGTCATTTGCACCACTGCAACCATAAACGTTCTGATTATACTAATAAATTCATAACAATTCGATCTAATAACCTTTGCGACCTGTCATTGTCACAAATCGCGTAAAAATTCCTAAACGATTGAAAAAATCTGGTTTTAGAATTTAGAAGACATTAACAAACCTAATCAATATCGATTGTGCAACTCATTCACTAACTGCAAACGAAAACCAGTAGCAATGTCAAGTAATATGGTTTATTGGWTTGTTGGTATGTGTGTTACATGCAACACGAATGCTGACCACTCGTGCTAATGCATTCGGAATACATAAAAAATTAAAATCATGACCAGACGGTGTGATGGCCAGCAGATGCGCACAGAAATGTAGCAGGCAACCGGAGCAAAAAATGACCGTAAATATAACCACAACTGAATGGCAGCGAATAAGTACGACAATGTGGTATAAAAAAAATAGAAAATTCGTAGAATTGGTTTAAAAGAAGTTAGGATAGTTACTTACCAKCGCTTGCGATGTGCATCTATGAACATGAGGGTAGTTCTTAAAAATTAAAAAAATGCAATTTTTCTGTTAGAATTTAATTCATTATATCAGCCTGAAGAGATTAAGAATGATTTAATGTCGCCAATTTGTATTAAAAACTATGGCAGTATCATTGTTGACGCATTAATATTGAATAGTCTTTAACTAGAAAATAGAGYTACAAAAGTCTAGATTTAAAAAGTTTGAGCTGAGTAGGAACCACCTTGTTGTATATATTGCAACATCATTTCAAAATCCCATAAAAACACTTAGCCTCTAGAGATCAATTATCACTACTGTATGAAATACGTCCAGCATACTAAAATGTACTTTTAGCACAAAACATTATTTATAGCGGTATATGTGAAGCGTAATGACTACTTTCGCAATCAAATGAAGAAAACSTAACTAGTAYGGACGCAAGAGCTTTTCTGCTCTCTGTAGCMATTCCGCTTGCATTTTTGCATGACTTTCGATTTTCAAAGTCAACAGTGGCAGCCAAACACCGCATCACTCAACGTAAATGTCAACGATTTTCTGAATGATCACAACTAACAATCACTCTAATTAAAGCAGTTTAAAGAAGCTCTATAAGTTGTTGGTGTGAGCATGCTTCTTTGATGCATTGAGAGTAAAAAGAATGAGATGAAAATGTGCACTGAATAAAAAACTCCACACCAGAGCTACTTTTTGCGCAGAATTGTATTTAAAAGTCARCTGTGGAATAAGTAAAGCACAGACTAAATGATGCATATACATATGTTTAAATTTCATATGTAAAGYATGGATAAGTAATCCGGTTAGTTGAATCTTTAGAAGGCAACACTTTAATAGTTACTTTTTACTTTTTTGTCGTCATTGTCATTTACTAGGGACACAGTATATTACCTTGGTCTTATACACATCTAGATGTGTATAAGAGACAGATATTACCTTGGTGAAACAGCACATTCTTCAATAACCCATAAGCTGACTATTGAGTTTTTCTGCTCTGATGATAGTTGTTTAGACTTCGGAGTGAAATGATGCAGATCTGTTTCATCCATTGTCACATATCGATGCAAAAACTCGGATTTATTTCACTTAAATATCTCCAAACACTGCTCCGAATCATCAACTCGTCGTTGTTTTTGATTAAAAGTGAGCTCTCACTGCTCCCAATGTGCAGAGCACTTTCCATAATTAAATATATATGAATGATATTCAGTTGATATCTTAATTTTGGTTAATTGTCGGTATATCTCTAAAAGCCACTGTTTGATGTGCTCTATGGGTAAGGAAAATCAATTGCCTATATTTTTTCAAAAATGAAGACGGTCATAATGTTAAAGTCAATATGGAACGCTATAAAACCATGATTAATAACATTTTTGTGTCTTAATTGGAGGATGTTGATGCGTATGATCTTTGGTTACAACAAGACGACACTACATGTCATACAGCCAACGATACAGCCAATTTATTGAARGAAACTTTTGTTGAGTGCATTTTCTGTGGCCTGCAAGATTGTGCGAATTAACATTTTGTATGTGTTCATGTAAAGTCGCTGCTTGTTTATGCACGATTTACGCCATGGAAGAGAATATTCTGCACGTCATTGCTGACGTACGGTCACAGTACAGGATTGGTAAAGAAACAAGTAAAGAAATAAACCCAAAAAAAAAAATATTTTTTCGGAAAATAAATACATATGTAAAGATAATACTAATACAAATATCATATCATTATAAAATATTATATGATTTAAAATTATTACATTATATTAGTACATATTTAAATTCATTTCACTTATGTAACCGTTTCTACTAACTGTATTAGTGGCATTAGTGGCATTAGCTGCATTAACCATAGCCACTTGACGCATAATGAAACTCATAAATAAAGCGCGTGTAAAACAAGTCATTGAAATCGCCCTGCCGCGCCTCCACAGTAGCAGTGATACGCAACGTCACACCAAAAGRCATTACAAACTGAAACAATGTGTAACATCTGCTAAGTATATACATACATATGTATGTCGGAGTGTCAGCTSAGCGACTGCCCATTAGCGTTGCTTWTTGCGGTCATCACTCGACAATTACCACAGCTACTTTATTTTGTTTTATTAGATTCGCGCCGTCACTTGTCAAAGGTGCGAAAACCAGCTGAGACTAATTAATTTATACACGCCTGTATGACTTGTGGACAAGTGGTGGAAGACAGGGAGTGAGGAAGAGCTACAGACAATAGTCAGGCATGGTTTCATTGCGCATGTTCGTTTCACTTTCCGTTTCACTTTCGGCTGGTTAACATTAACACAGGTCAGTGCAGATTTTTTTCCCGGCAGGCCATGCTAATAAATTATACCCTGCTTAACAGAAGGCCAGTAATTGTTTGGGGAGGAGTAAATTACACCGAATTATAGCAGCTAATTATTACATCTAAAAATTTCAGTCTTATATTTGCTTATATTGAAGCGATAAATTAAGAAATTACTATATTTTGGACTTATTAAAGAAACTTCTGTAGTTCTTAACCTGCTTTTATTTATGAAGCAGCAATCTTCTTTGAACGAAGTTAACATCACTATGACACCGAAAGGAGTGGCTTAAGGAAATAATAATTTGAGGAAATACTTAAAACATATGTTGCAGAAGTTTTTGCGGTGTGACCTACAGTGGGATTAATATTATGAAGTTGTGAATAAATGCTGCCGAAAACTGATAGCTTCACTCACAATTTSGACGCTAGTAGGAAAGCTAAGAATGTTCGTAATTTAAAGTATTTTTTGAGGAGAGTTGCCRYCTATTAAAAATTGTTTATTCAGTATAATTTTTACTCAAAAATTGGACCCTTGTTCGTAGATTTTTGTGTAGAGGGTTGCCACCTTTTTCAACAAAAATTATTGTAAAAAATTTTTATGAACAGTCCTAACATGACATAGGCTTAAGCGCGACTTTTTCCAAATATATTTTCGTGAAGGGTTGCCACCTTTCTCAATAAAAAATTATTGCAAAAAATGTGAAAAGTCATTAAACTATATAGGCTTATGCGGGSCTTCTTGAAGATTTCTTCTCGTATAGGGTTGCCACTTTTTTCAATAAAAAATGTTTGTAAAAAATTACTCTCCTCCAATAATAAAGGCGTAGGCGCGATTTTTTCCGAAGATATTTTTGTGAAGAGTTGGTACATATTTATCTTATGAAAATGATAATATCCATATCAATATATTGAAATGTATATGGGAAAGAAAATCATACGTACATACATGCAAGTATAAAATAGCAGTTGCAGTAATTGAGAAATATTATTTCTAAAAAATGTCGAAAGAAATTTTGCTTAAGGCCGACCACTCAAAAATAGTCTCACCCTTAGGTACGAAATTTTAAAGGTTATACTTTCCTCTAATTAAGTTTTATATTTATTTAAGTTTTATGGCATATTGACAACACCTCGAGTATATTTTTCAACTTTTCCAGACTCTTATTTTGCAAATTTTTTCATTTTCATTATTAAGTGCCCCCTTCTCACACCCGCTTTGTCACTTTATGCATATTTTATGAGCCATAGCAAATTTTTGTGCAACAAATTTCAATGAAGTGGGGCACAGATACCGCGTTAGCAAACTTTTTGTGGGCGATAACCGAAAARTACTTGTATGTGGTGTTGTAAGCTAATCAAGTCAATGTCATTGTTGAAATGCGAGCAAAATATAATCGAGCAATTTTAATTAGTTACGACTTTAAAGCAATAGTTAAAAAAAAATAATAAT
>NW_017534453.1:1129989-1138781 GCF_001853355.1 Bactrocera latifrons
CAAATGGTCATTAAAATATTTCATTGAATTATTTTTCGAAATTATTGAATTTCAGCCTGACAACCCTTTAAAAAAAAATCGAATTTCGGCCTATTACTTATCCCAAAAACTATTCCGTCACTGCCACCAACCTCACTAAAGAACTCCGTTTGTTCACATAATATCCCGAACCTAAGCTCAACTTCTACACAATCACAATGAAAATCACATCTAAACACAATTGGCGCACGCCATGGAAATTAAGTCATGTGTGTTGTTGTTGGTTKCGGCTATAGGTTAAATGCGAGTTTACCCTTAATTGCAGCTAATCATTTGCATACATATGCATATGTATGAGTAGCGAATTCACATATGCCAACAAACGCACACACTTGCATATGTGTAGGAATTGAATTGTTTCGTTTTCAGTGTCGCCTTGCCAAAGAATTCATGAGTTTTATTACATTAGATGTGCGAGTTGATGATTGTGTTRTGCTTTTCTCAAGCTCAAACTATGCAAAGCAAAGGTCTTTTAAATACGGAATCGCTCCTAAATATGTGTACGAAATTTGTTTGGGAAAATTTACACAAAAGTTGTGTTAGAAAAGATTTAGATAAATATGTGGCAAGGTCGTTTCCAACATTCCACAGTGCATGAACGTGGGCATATAATCTAAGATATTTACTTAAATACAGCAATATACGAGTTCGTATGTACATACATATATTATTAAGGTATGCAAATAGCATACAAATAAAAATAAAAAAATTTTGATCACTGAATGACGAATTAATAATAAAATAATTTTCCACTATTTCCAACATTTTCCATTGATAAAATGAACATAAAGAAGAAGAATTTTTAAAATAACTTTACGAAATCCTCAGAGCCCAGCAACTTTAAATAGGCTAAGCCGAATGAAAACGCTTGCAATTTGTCCAAGAAATACATAATATATAACCTCTGAGGAAGATTAAGCTTTCTATCAAGAATTTTCTGGTTGAAGAAACCTTCGACTTAAAAAAGCTATATTTTTTCATCAGATCCTGAATTCCAATGAATAGTTTGAGTGATTCACTAGCATCACGAAATTACTTTTTTCTCCAACGAKGCATATTTCCATGTAAACGATGAGAAGCTGGCAAGTTATGCATCTAAATACTTAAGACCCCCGCAATACGGGTAATATATGGCTAAAAGAGAGAATGAAAGTGCATATAGGACAAACTAGTTTCTCTGCTGAGGTACAATGTTTTTTCTCCAAGATCTTATTATAGAAAAAATCTTATATCACTGATATGTGACTGCAATGACTCACCAAAAATCGATATTCAGAAGAAGYTCGACTAGATAAAAATCCAAGAAGGGAAAATATATTTTCAATAATTTCATACGTTTAACTTTATTTCGGCGTGAGCGACATTTAAATTGTTAAATTTTATTTTAGAAATTGAAACCGTCTAGCTTCGACTRAAATTGGGAACGAAACGGCTTCTGCATAAATCCTATCAACACCGAACTGGTTTTATTCACTAGGAAGTATGCTGGTGGGACATTTACCATAATGCGCGAAATGCGTTTTTTTTTTTTTTTGGTTTTTTTTTTTTGTGGCCGCTGAAGGTGTCCACAGACTCAGAAAATAGAAAGAGAAAATGCTTGGCTTTCCAAAACTTACCTACTAGATGATAGCTGAGCTTTTTTACGGATGGATCAGAGCTTGTGGGGAGTGCTAACGGAGGAGTATTTTGGCCCAAGCTAAATCGTAAGAGCACCCTTAGTAAACCTAAAGTAAATTTTTCGCACACATTTTTTAATATTACATTTTTTAAAAGATTGCAACTCTATTTAAAACTTATTTAAGTTTAAATATTATTTTCACTTTTTGGTAGAGTTTTTAGAACATTTTTTATTTTATAAAGAGGTTGTATATAATATTTTTTTCAACTTTACTTGTTAAGTAGGTGGCAACTCTATTACAAATTAGACTTACATAATTATTTCGGTATATTCTATTTTTCCGAAAAGCTGTTTGTAGTTATATTTTGCGCAATAAAATTGTCGATAAGTGGCAACTCTGCTCGAAAACTTTTTAGGTTTTAAACTCCCAGAATACTTCCCATAAGCCTTTCCAAAATTTTTTGGCACTTATTTTGTAAAAATTTTTGTAAGCTATTTCGATAAGTGGCAACTCTATTTCAAAGTGTGTATTATTAAAACAAAAAATTTGTTTTCTAAAGTTTTAAAATTAACACATATTTTGTAATATTTTATACAGTAAAATGTTTTACTAATTGGCAACTCTACTTCCGAACGTATTTAAATATCATTTTCCTGTTTTTAAATGATTTCTGGAATTTTTTACGTTTAACCAAACTTTTGTAGTATTTTGGTCAGCTCCACTAGTTCTTTAGGTGGCAATTCTATAATAAAACTTACTAAGTGTATTAATACTTGATATTAGAGACACGGAGAAAATAATGTTAGATTCGGAGAAAATGARAGATATGGAAGCCATTCGAAGCGACAGGGTGCTTTACCGTAATTTTCTTAAAGCAAAATGTAAGCAAGGTTCTTAAAAACTTAATCTATCAATTCTTAACTAAAGTCTATTGTAATGCAAATGATTAATGATAAAAGAGTTAAAAATAAAATATAGCAAAAACCATAAATCCTTCTTAAAACCTTTATGAATAAACCTTATTCAATGCTTTGTTTCAAWTCATCATGTTTAATATCACAATTGCTAAACAAAATTGTCAACTTCGGTTCAAATATTTTCGAACACAATCGCTAGATTCATCAAATATTACAAAACTAGCTCTCATTCTTCGCTACTAAGAATTTATTTATTATATAATACGATTAGAAGGTGTTAACACCCAACGAGCTTAACGCCAGCTACAACCATTTTGGGAAGTTTTGAGTAACATGCTACGGAGTAAACACGGACTCCTACTTCATTACTAACGAAAGCTTTTACTACAACTCATTGTGCTGACAGCAAATTACAACAATATTTATATACACAAGTATATATATATATATATTAATGTGTGTTCTGCTGAACAGTTATATATAAATTGAAGCTGAATGGCGCTGCTGAAATGCAAATCGGATTAAAAAATTGATTTTCGGCAATTCATGCTCGGCAAACAGTGGAAAAATATATGCGTTAAAATTTAAATGTGTGCTTAACRCACCAACACASCAACACGCASAYACGTTACCTACAATCTTATGTACTTCAACTTACGCTTTCATTTTTTTACTCTATTTTTTCTATCATTATTATTTTTGCCTAAAATACGTTGACCTTAACGTGATTGCCGAGCGGAGATTAAATTGAACCAATTCCGATTGAGACATTTCTCATCGCCGCCACAACCAGCAAATTGCCAATGGCTCTAGCGCAATCACTCACTTGCCCAATTGCCATATTTAATTTCAGATAAATGGCAAGCAATAGCCAAATAATGAAACTACAATTCACGCATTCGATTTCAAAGTGACGCCAATTACATGCTTTTGCCCTTTGATAGCTGTCAAAATTRCAAAACTGAAAATTATTCGTTCAACCAATTTACTCGTCGCATTGCCAATTGTTCATAAACATGCTCGCTGTGATTAAATGGCCTGGCCACCGACATTTGACACTGAAAAATTTGTGCAAATAAAACTTAGTTTGTAACAATGCTGGATTTTCTTGGAAGAAGATGAAACGATCTATTAAAATTGAACATCGTATGGGCGAGTGCTTAATTAAATTTTGAAATATATGCCTGGAAATTAAGCCAAAGAAAGCGACAATAAATTTTAGAATGTATAATATTAACTTTCTTTACGTTGGTAAAATAAAAAATTCGCAATTACTAAKTTCTGAACATTTTACGCTGCTCAGAAATTCTATTTGTTACTTAAACTTGTAAACAGGTTGAGGTTTCATAATGAAGAATGTCCCTAAATTTTATTGCTTGAAACATTTTTGTTTTACCATACGAAGTATACTAAAAATTCAAATCACCTTGAGAGAACCTATGTTTAGAATGGATCTAGATTTATCTCAATGAGAATATTTTTGAAGAAATCACAAACTAACTTTCTTAAATCGGGTCTATAGAACCACACAAAAAATATTTTAATGTTGGGTTAAGGATAGAACGATAGATACTGTAAAATTTTATTTTAGGGATTAATTAGTCCCGAAAAAACTTTCTGAAGACTACTGCAATCATTTATAGAATCACTCTAAACCTCATCCACCAGAGAAATGCAAAAATTCAGAAAAACTATTTTAACCGCAAAATATTTCTTCTCCAATAATGATACACATTTCTTTGGTATTTCAATTTATGTAATTTTAATTTAATTTTATTTTACTTTATCGAATTAGTAACTAAGTTTAACCATAAGCATTCGTTTTAAATTGCAAACGAAATATTCGTTTCGTTGTGTTCTATTTTATTTCATTTCATTTTTCGTTAATTGAAACTCACAGCTGACATTGACAACGATACGGAGCCACACCACTCGTTGACATAGAAACCAAGCTCTGCAAATCTTCGTATAGGTATCATATCATCATATGCGAACCTTGAACCTTCACCGTGGGAGTTGAGTGCGCGACCGCACAGGAGCGCCCATGAAGACCTACAATACGAGCATTTAAACCCTATATTAAATCCGAAATGAACTTGACRAGCAAAGCCGCAAACATTCTTAGTTGACAGCAAACGCTTATACTTAGTCGCTGATAGACACAAATATGTGATACCTAGAATACCAAGCATGCAATTGCAGAGCAGCAAAACCGCAAGAAGCTTTAATGCTTTAGCAAAAATGTTGTTGCTGCTGTAGTCTAGAATTCTGTAATTAGAATTAGCTTAGCAAAAACGGTGAAATTAATTACATTAATGAAACAAAATATTAATGTAATTAATTTCAGAAAAATCAGAGATCACTTTTTATATATTTKTTATTAATAAGACTATATGTATATACAACATTATTAAACTCCTATACATATGTACATTTTTTTATACATTTTACATACTAAAAAATTGCCTTTCAACCTTTCTAACACCTGCTAACAAGCAGAACTGTCAGTACACACAATAAACCACAAATTGACTGCTCAATTAACATATAAAAAACTAATGTTCATTAAGTGCAATTAAAGTTTGTGTTTGTTTACACCAAATCATATTATTTTAAATAAAATTGATTTGCAGGTGAACAGCAAATTTAAAAGTAAATAAAAATTATTTGCTGTACTTATTATTTATTTTTCATTATGGGACGAAAGCCTAAGTAGTCAGTTCCTTTATCTTCCTAATGTGTCTGTAAATTTACTTACAGGTCATACTTAAATAAAATATAGAAAATCTAAATATTTTTCATTACTTTACAAAATTCTCGTGTCACCTGGATTTAGAAATAAAAATTAAMGCAAAAGGTTAAAAAGATTTAACAGCACAGATTCGCCCAAAAATTTCATATTGAGTTCGTTRCTTAAGTCTTTTGCTGGTAATCAATATTTCCTGYCACGCAGTAACCTTGACTTTGGAATTCCCGTTCATTTACTGTATACATGTAAACCGTGAAAGTAAAAGGTAATTGTTCCAAATTAYTAACTGAACAGTAAAAAATAAAATAAAGCGAAATATATATAATCTTATATTAAAAAATACATAAAAGCAGTGAGCATGGCATGCGGCGCTGGTTACTACACAGCATTTTTTCTGTTCTGAAAGAGAGATCACAATAGACTATAAATATTGTTATATTATTCTAAATGAACATCCGCCAGTTAGGTTTACATATAATTGAAGTAAGTGGAAGTGAAGCTAAGTTCAACTATAGTGGCTTGAAAGCTAAAAATTTTCTCTTAGAACTAAAAAAATAGAACTTAAGGTTTTTTTTTATTATTTCTGAAGCATTTCCATCTATGACAATCCAATTAATCATTACACAACCCATTTTAATGTGACAAAATTGCACTGACGCTTTTATGTTGCCATTTGGATACCGATATATATGAGAATCAATGTCGGACATTGCATGAGAATACTTAGTACATTAACAAACAAGATTTAAACTTTAACTTAAAACATATGTCAATTGGTTCATTACCACTTATAACTAAATTGCATCGCCTGACACTGGCTGACTGCAACTCTGAGGGGTGCGGTGAGGAGAACYCTGGCCGGTTTTCCTTTTTAAGCACCTCTGCCTAGCTCTCAGCTTCGTATAATAGGACGATGATTGTCGTCGACATTAGAAGCTTTCTCTTTTTCTCTTTTCTTTRCTGGGCCTTCTATATATATTGRCCATTAGTCGGCTCAGTTGGGAGGTGATCTTCGCTGCCTTTCTYACGGTGTGCTGGATTTGTACGCAGAAGATTARTCTGGGGTCCAGTCTTAAGTTTACTTAGTTTACTGCTTTTTATGTCCTAAGAATATCTGTAGTCGTTTGCATGCTTATATCGAGGGGTACGTGCTTATTTGTTAGCAGTAGTATTCTATTTTTTTCGTAGCGAACTGTAGGGTGTGTGAGTTTACATGTTTATTTTGGCACTAAACAAAAGGTAACAACTTCAACCTCTACTGCATATAGTTGCATGTAGATGCTAAGAGGTTTACTTCGTAGTTCATAATAACAGTTTTCATATTTCAGTTATCTATTGAGAGCTTACCAAATACTTACTTTCAGCTAATCACATTAATCACCTTTGAGATRAAACTTAATTATATAATTCAGAGAATATATTTAGGAATACACATATGTTGGAAATTAGATAGTCAAAATATGCATTAACAGTCTTCGAACCTTGAATATTGATGAACCAACAAAYAACTAATGAMAGTAAAAGATAATGTCATAATCAAMAGCATTRAGAATAGCRAGCTGTTATATCACTCTAAGCATCCTTTGACATTGACTTCRACTTAGTGACAGCGGCGAATCGATGATTGATGTGATTGTTAAGCATCAGCAGCCTTCAATATAGTAGAAAACGGAGCTGTTATAAGTTGAACTGTTAACCGTATTCTACTATTGCTCACTGAAGAGCTGCTGTTGATTTGAAAACTTTTCACACCATAGAAGAAGTTTTCTCTATTATTGGGGACGAATATGTCCTTTGGTTAGAGCCATTGTATAATATATTGATATTATTCGCGGAAGTAGAGTACCTCTCATTTTCTGATCGTCACCACTATGTATATAAGTAACATAGTTGTCTAAGTATTTTTTATTTTCAAACACATACTCATACTCTCACTTGGGTAAATATTCGGTTACTGTCGCTAGCATAACAGATAATGTTACATGAATTCAGTTTTGAAAATAATTACGCTTTTTAAATCACTCGGATATGTAGTTTTATGTTTTCACAAAAGCCGGCTTTCCTTGAGAATTCAAAATAATAATTTTGACTAGTTCTCCGATCGTTAATTTTCATTTTTTTACATTTGTGAAAATTTTTACTAAAAACAACCAGCAGATCCTCTTTTTCGCTGACCCTCTTGCAGATCTGCTAAATAATCAAGGAAATTACTCAAAACGCATCGAATATGCAATTTTAAATTTTGTAGCTGCAAATATTTTTACTCATTTATTAAATAAAATTAATCTTGAAAAAAATTACCAAAATAGGTTTTTTGAAAAATAAAATAATATAATAAATTAAAAAATAAAGTAAAACTAAATTGATATGTATATATTTATGACATGACCCAGACAATGTTATAACACAAATAAAATTCTTGCAAATCTGACAAATAGAGCAGCAATGGAATGCTGTCAAGCAAATTAATTTATATGCAAACTAATGTGAATATCACACAACCCAATACATATGCTTTCTCCCATCTGCTGCGATTGTACATATTTCAATATGATAATAAAATCTGTAACAACAACAACTACATTGAATGTACAATTAAAACTAAAGCAGATGCAGCAACAAAATGTAACAAACCAAGCAGCCGCGCGATAACTCACATACCAACTCACCACACACCGCATTGTGGTGAAAAACAAGACATATTAATTACCAGCGAGTGCCTAGGGAGTCGCTGCAAACTCAGAGCGTGCTGTTACGCTTCGACGAATGACAAGCATACGCTTTGCATTGGCTTGACGGTGGAAGCGCTGCCAGCAATACCGGCAAGCGAACAATAGAACGCGCGTCCAACTAGTAGCCTCCAAGCAGCTGCCTAACACGCCGACGTCGTTAGGCGCATGGTAAGCGGCGCTAGCAGCCCAAAGCATTGCGCGACCGCTGACAACAGCAGACGCTTGTTGTTTTTGCTACGACACGCCGCTGACGTTAGCGGCACTGCGACTCCATGCGACCAAATGCTAGCTACTTGCTAGCTGCGCAGGGTTTTCGAGACGACTGCGCGCTTGTTTTGTGTATTTAACGGAAACTTGATCTCAGAATCGGCACAGTATTCCGGGCAATTCAGCAGTGTGCAATTCGGTGGTGCCAACGAAATACTTAAAGTGCGAATTTTCTTCACAATTTTAGCATGAAAATTAATTATAAAAAATTATCTTATTGTGTGTTCAACTAAAATTTATTGAAAAAATATTTTATTTTTCATTTTAGCAAATCTTAAGAAACCCTTAAACCTCTCCTTGCAATCGAAAAAAAGTGCAACCTTTGTGGTACCCTGTGTTTGCAACAGTTTAAAGAAGCGTGAACAAATTCAATTGAAAAAATGGCAAGTCTGAAGTGTATAATTGCTCTCACAATCGCCCTCTATGCGAGCGCTGTGTTGGCGCGACCAGGATACGCCGTCGACTACTA
>NW_017534453.1:1140201-1152727 GCF_001853355.1 Bactrocera latifrons
AAAAAAATATTATTTTTATTATTATTTTGTATAGGAAAATTTTTAAAATAATTTTTCCAAATCGCATATATGTACATGAAATTTTGCCTTATTTGAACTTCTTTTTAAACTTAAACTAACTGAGCACTAAATTGATTTGGTTAATTTTTTTCTTGCTTTCAGGGCAATACTCACTCGTCGAACCCGATGGCTCTATACGCACAGTCGACTACACTGCCGATCCCATAAACGGTTTCAACGCTGTTGTCACGAAATCTGGACCCACAGTGCATGCACAAGCGTTAGTACCTGGACCACATGTTGCGCCAGCGCCAGTCGTAGTGCCAGCACCAGCGCCGTATGGTAAGTGGGAGTTTAACGATAAATTATAAGAATATTTAAGGAAAATTGTAATTTTTTTTATTAATATGTTTGAAGTAGTTCGATTTGATAAGTCCTCTCCATACTAATACATACTAAAATCTATAGGTTTAGCCCACTATACAAATTGCCACAGTATTGCTGTTGAAAATAGTTTTCCCAAAACGAACTGCTCACCCAAAGACTTCTATTAATATTCTTAAATAATTTCCTATAGCTACCCTTCACCTCTTGCTGTATAAAATCACATTTTTCATACTTACATAAGCTGTCACCTGCTATCTCTCAACATTCCTAATTTATTACAACAACAGTAACATTAGCATTTGCGTCTTCATCCATCTGCATTCATTTACATAATTTTCCCTGCACAGGCATTAACACATATCGCATGGTGAAGTTATTGCGCCGCCACGCCCATATCATCAATAATCAAATACTCAAATTTCGCCCAGACGAATCGGTCGAAGCAGACTATAGGAATGATTATCATTACTAATTTGGAATGAGTACAAATGAAATGTAAATGAAACAGCCACCTACGGCATGTAACTCACATACGCTCATAAACATACGCACATATATATCTACATATATACCTATTTATATAATGTTTATAGTGCAGTACACTATATGGGTATGACTTAGCTATAGTAAGCATATACTTGAAGTATATGTCTTAGTCATCTTAATTGTCTCCACACACGCACACACACACACACACRTATAAGCATTACTCATTTATTTTCCCACAAGGCAAGCACTCATTCATAATTGCCCAGAGTWCTAATGCAAATTAAAATGTTTAAAAGATCAGCGCGAAAATCAATCTAGATTACATATTATACTACACCTGTTTTTATTAGTTCAACGCGACAATACAAAGCATCGTTAGCCTGTTTAACACATTTATCTCGTTTCTTATGAAAGTCGCGGTTTTTCATGATTCACTTATAAATAATTAGTTTTAGTCGAACACTTTGCTCTGTTTGTTCTATGTGAACTCTTTCTTGCAATACAAATAATTTGCAATTTCCTGTTGGTTGAACGATGCAACGAAGTGAAGGTTTAGCATTGCTGAGTTCAGAGATTGAACGAAAGTGTTGGAGTACAAAGCTAGAAACTGCGGTTCTAATTAAAAAGTGCATAAGTCAACTCAAGAAACCTTCACCAAAACGAAATAAAAAATATTGTTAAAAATATAATTAATTTATTTAAAAAAGAGTTCACCATTTTTTTTTTTTTTTTNATAATTAATTTATTTAAAAAAGAGTTCACCATTTTTTTTTTTTTTTTTAATAATTTTAAAAGTTGGTTACTAAAGGCTTACCCAAGCTTTTTTTTTTCTAAATAAAAGAACATAAAATTTAAATATAACTTCTATAAACTTATTAAGATATAGTTATGATTTAAAGCAAAAACTGCAGTGTTCAAACCACCTTCTAATTTATATCGAGAGATTTTCAAAAGTTTTCTTCAACTTAAAAAAATGTTTCTAGACTTTGTTCTTTTCAACAATAATGTGCCAAAAATATAACTAGCCTAACGGTGAATACTATTTATTAACCCAAAGCTTTGCAAATGAGTAAAACAGCCTGACGATAAATACCTTTCAGTTATCGAACAGCTTTCGCTTTCATATCGAAGTGTTTGCTGCCTAACGGTAAATACTTTTCAGTTACCCAAAAKCTTTCGTATGAACTTAAAACTGTTACATAGAAGCAATTTTCTAGCGGTGAAAAGAAAGAAAAAAATTGCATGAAATTCAAAACGCCTTAAAACAATTTTTTAAATACTTCCAGCATTTTTGTATACCTCAAAGCTTTCATATTGCAATAATTTTGATTTTCTTATAATAAAAAGAGACAGGTGTATACATTTATACCGGAGAGCTTTTGGATAAACTTAGTGCTTCATATTTTAAATATTTTGATCTTCTTGGGAGAAAACTTCAATTCACTAAATCCATGTTCTAACTCTTCCTTCGCTAACAATGAATATTTTTTTATTACAAAAAACCTTTTGGATAAGCCTAAAACCTCTTCATTGAAATAATTTTGATTTTTCTTTCAATAAATAAGCAATTTTCCATCATTTTGGGAACTATTTTCTGCTTAATGGTAAAAACTTGGTAGTTACCGTTAAGCTTTCAAATGAGCTTAAAGCTTTCTCATTTCATTTTGGGAACTATTTTTTGCTTAATGGTAAAAACTTGGTAGTTATCGTTAAGCTTTCAAATGAACTTAAAGCTTTCTTATTGAAATAATTTGGATAATAAAAAAGGAATGGTTTATTTTATTATCAAATTTTTATTTCCCACCATTTCGAAGCATTTCTTGCCTATTTTTTAGTTATAGAAAAGCTTTCGAATAGCTCACAGCTTTCTCATTAAAATAATTTTGATTTTTCTTTCAATAAATAAGAGATTTAATAGATAGAAATAGGTGGAATCTTGCCTAATATTATATACTTCCTAGTTTCCGCAAAGCTTTCACACGAGCTTTAAATTTCTTATTGAAATAATTTTGATTTCTACACATTAAATAGAGGCATTTTAAGACGAAATACATTTTTTGGTAGTTTTTAAAATGGAAATTTAGTTAATTTACTATTGTCTCTGGTAATAACAAATATTTATAAACTGAGGACAACAAAATAATATTTTTTTTTATAACAATAGTACCGCTGGGGTTAAAGGTTTTGATGAACAGCATCAAAAAATACTTTGTAATAATACTCTCACTCTTATTATATAAATTATAGAATCTAGAGTTGATTTGAGAGCCAAGAAATATTGAAAAAAAATATATAAATATTCTACATAAAGCATAAAAACTAATTTACCAAGCTGCCATTGCAAAACCTTTCAGATAATTATCATTTAAGTYGATTAATTTAAAGCAATTAATTTACTTCAAGCAAACACAAGACTAATTTTTTTCATAAAATTAATTTGAAAAAAATTATAAAAAAAAAAACCTTTTATACCCTCCACAAAACTATGCTTATAAAAACCATTAATAATTTCCTCTACAAATTACCATAGAGCTCRCACATTCTTCTCGACACCAGCATTTTTCTGTGCGAACCGTTCTATTTTATTTACTATTTCATTGTTTTCGTTTTCACTACTATACGCCAAATTCCCAGCACTACCAGAAAGTTTGTTAAGAAGTGTACTTTACAAGCGCCAAAGCCTCATAACAACAGCCTCTCAAACGCCCMACTGCAACACCCCTCTCCTTCAGTTTCGGCGTTTAACTGCGCCGCTGGGCGTATTGCCCGCCCAGATTACTTCATCAGCTTTTTGTTTTCTTACGCAGCCAATTTGTGGGTTCCCAGATTAGCATAAAATATTGCTAGAAACATAAAATTAAAAAAGAAACAAGCAACATCTGCAATTATAAAGAAACAGCAGTACGCTAAGCTGCGCCGAGAAGTTGTGGGCGCAACTATGTAAWAAGCAGCAGAAAAAAAATTTGCGAAATTTCTGAGCTGAAAARATATGTGCAATGTAAACAAAAGTTTTTCACACAACCTATTTGCAGGCGCGCTGTGGCAGAACAATGAGCGACAGGTGACACATTTATGCGGTGGCTAGAGAATTGCTAATTTCGCATAGTTATACATAGCTATATATACATACATATATGCACGTATGCCTCAGCCCTTTCTGCATATAAAAAATGCGACACCCCTACCAAACGCGCGCTCCAGACATTAACTTAGCTTACCTTATATTAGACTAKATTTAATTTCTTTCCATCAAACAACAACAACTATGTCACTTCAGTCTAAAAAGCAGCGCACCAAAAGTAATCACTAATTCACATAATAAATCAATTGTGACGCGAACAGTTTCATCAGCCAAATCTGCGTTTAATAAATAACTGTATAATATTACACATTTCAACGCTATGCATCTCGCATGCACATACACACATACAAACCCATATAACTTATAGCTTTCCTTAGCTCAACCACCTGTGTGCTAATCAAAATGAGCGCATATTTCACCTACACTGCCTTTTTTGTTGTATGAGTTTTTCCCAATGCTGTCATCTGGCACCATATTTGACAATATTTGAAATTTACTCCCCTATTTGCAATGAAATTTCGTATCACTTTCAGAGTCTTTCACAGTTTGGTAGCTATTAGGCAGTAGGCAAATCAAGTGGTTTGTTATTATTGTTATTGTTTTTTTGCTTGTTTGTTATTGTTTTTCTTTTTGAGAAATGTTTAACTTATCTTATGCATAGTTGTTTATAATGTTTATTGAGGTGTAGCCCTCCTTGACTGTCGAAAAGTGGAGCAAGTTCGTTGCTTAAGTCTTTTGAAATTTTACCTAAATACTTGGGTAACATCACTTTAAATGCATCTTTTATTTAGCTATATAAATAATTTTTGAAAATATAAAATTTTTTATTATAAAAATCAGAATTTTCCATTCTAACGACATTTAGTGGGCATTAAATATAATAAAATGCTAGCAACCACTCTTACTGGAAGTCTAAAATCTGTCTTTTTGTCTTGACTAAATGTTATGCAGCTCTCAATAAATTTTTTTTTTTTTTAAATTATGCTTGTCAGGAAATTAAAATGATTATCAATACAACTTTAGCTCCTTATATCCTCACAAAACCAATCACATGAGTAGCCAAGTCATAGCTCTAAGTCGATTTGCCTTAATCGTCGGTCTAAACGTAAGTCTATAAGTACACGACCTAATCGCTGAGTTTTTTAGATATCGATATGATATTTTACAAACACCCTTTGYACACCAAGAAGCTGCTTATATGTTGAAATTGACGATATCAGRCAGCTATAGCATAAAGCTGCCAAACAAACTGAACGATCAAAAGCAATACCTTGTATGTAAAACTTTCTTATTTGACAAGATATTTTCACGAAATTTGGCACAGATGATTAATCGAAACAATGCTATAGTCTCTGAAGAAATCTCTTAACTAAGATCGGGTCACTAAGCATAGAGGACTCACCAAAATTTATGCTTTTTCTTGTCGTGTGAATTTTTTGCTTATTTTTCATAAATGGTTCCTTCTTTGCACTTTTTGTTTAGTACTAGCGCCTTCCAATCAAATTATTATTATWTTTTTTTCTTAATTGAATAACTATTTTCATTCCTTTTCACGCAACAGCATTCCAAAATAATATTTTGTCAACCAAAAAAAAAATATTTTTCAACCAAAAAACTATTTTCCGAAAAAAAATATATTATTTTATACTCAAATTAATTAGTAAACAATGTAATAAGTGAAATTTATTTAACAAATAACATATATATGTATGCAAAATAAATAATACACACATGAATATATACATATACACACACACGCAYACACATAACGCAACGTCAAATTTCAACGCAACACCAAAAGCACGTCACAAATAAATTGAAATAAATTAAAGCAACGGTCATCATGCCACTGTATTGCCCAAGCATGTTACCTATTTGTTGTTCTTGTTGTACGCTGTTTGCGAAAACACAYAACAACAAACAACAGCCGAAAAGGCAGTGAACTGTATCATTCACAGCGGCTAAGCTGAGTTTCTTTTTTTCCAATGTGCATGGATGACATTGCTTTAGTTTAGAGGCAAGCAGAGTTGTTGTTGTTTTTGTTATTCATGCTTGCGGTTATTTGCACCATTTGTTAGGCAACTGATGTGCGCACYGCGCAATTTAAGCAATTTGCACAGCGAGCAACATAAATTTCTGCAAAGTAATAAACACTTGCGCCGGCAGAGGACAAAAGAAAAATTGTCATTGCTAAGGAAATATTAGCGCATAAATTGCAAATAAATATAGGCCAAATTAAATTTAACTAAGCCAAAGAAAAAAATGCGCAGCAAAATTTAAAAATAACGAAAAAAAATTGAGCAAGAAAAATTTACAAACAAATTATTAAAAAAAATGAAAACAAATTACACTAAAAAAATAGATTTTTAAATATATGCGAATTGTAGAGCGGTGTATTTTATATGCACTAGCTGTTGTTACTAAATTAATATAAATTTTTWWTTWTTTTTTTTTAAATATTATCAGATACATACACATGCCCTTAGCAACTACTTTCCACTACTTTCTGACAATTTATTTTTAATAAAATTTTCACAAAATCCMCCATTTTCTACTTGCAGCCCCAAAACCGTACGCACCCATCGCTCCCATCCACTACGACTACGACGATTACGGTCATGGTGCTCAATACGAATACGTGCCCCAATATAACGGTCATTATGGTGGCGGCGCCGGCTACAACGCTCACTACGACGGACACTAYGGTGGACACCACGGCGGTCACTATGGCGGCCACTATTGAGCGYGCGGCAGCAGCGCTCCCAGCTGAGTACTACACTTTTCGGCTACGTTAATTGCATTCGTTCACCAGCAGCAGCAATTGACACTTCAAGCCACTATATTTTTTCCACGYATATCTTCCATACTTACTTACTGCCTACAACTTACTCACCAAATGCTTTGTACCCTTCATATATTTTATAACTGAAGCTATTTACCGTCAATGTCCATCAAAGTAGTTCATAAGTTTGTATTGTTTACTTTTTAGTTTATTTTTTTTTTTTAGTTTTGTTTTGGTTTTTGTAATCATATTTTTATTGTATTATTGGTTGTTGTACGTTATGTATATTGTGTGCAAGCTTTAAATTTTCATTGCCGTACGTATATCCACCATATTTGTAACAAAATAATATTTATAATGAACGTATGTATGTAAGTAAAGAAGATGATGTACAATATATCATTTTTATGTAATTTTTTTTTAATGTATAATAAAGAAATTTTTTTGTAATGCGACAATAAAACGAATACTCAAAAATTAATTGGAATGTTTGAATTTAATCTTACTACTAATGTATATGGTTTCAAAACACTGTAATTTACTGAGGGCTGCAATGAGAAAGAATATTTTTGAGTATGTAATCAAAAAAATTAGTATTAAAAGAAGTAAAGAAGGGAACTTTTTCTGCTCTTACAACTTGCAAGAATCAAAGTCGGCGATATACCTTCAAATGGTGGCAAAATTTTATATCATAAATAATTATAATAAGAACATTTCCAATGAGTGATATATAGGTAAGTGCTATTAACTCAACCGAAGTGCTAAATTTGATACGAGAGGATCGAAAWTTTTATATTAGGAATATGAGGTTTCGACCAACGTATAGACCAATAATTCTAATTTAGCAATAAGCCACATAAATTTAAAGAAATCTTCATTCAAAATCTCATTCGAAATCTTCTATGGTTTAAAGACAGGTGGAAAAACAGGAAATTATTATATGGGCTATTTTAGGGACAATGAAAGCGACAGGCTGATTGCAGTGCTTTGGACATTGCTCTGGTAAACATGAAAATGACTTTTCAAGGTAATTTTTTAAATATAGCACTCAAACAGTGAGGGACTTATTTTCCATAAAGTTAACGAAAAACACTATATAGTACGATGAATTTGGGGATAGTAACGACCTGATTTTGACTATTTTGGCCCATTCGATATACTATTAACATGCCACATACGAATACAATGTTCTCTGGGTTTTACTTAGGTATCTCACATACCATCATCAATCAAATAGAGCAAAGTCAGCCAGATGTACGTGCTTAGGTCAAATGWTCGTCCGATTTTGTCGATGTTAGAAACAAAAACACACTGTTATGTGTAAAACATGTCTCACATATTGACTTATATGAAGCTTGAAAACCTGTGTATTAGGTATACAGGAGCTAAGGGACATACGGTTGTCAGGRAAGAACTATCCCTGAATTTCAATTATATATCTCACCGATATTTACAGTAAAAAGAGAACTAATGGAACTGGTGTCCAAATATTTGGTACCTAGTCCCTTGAACAGTTTTAGCTGGATTCGAAAATAATTATATAGGGAGGGGTTGTCATCCGATTTCATCCATTTTCCCAATGTCGGTAATCGTTCTTATAAAAATTTAACATTTATATATACATACAACACCATATCTAATATTTGGTCCTRAATGAGAATTGCAACATTAACTGCAATGGCTCCCGATAACAGAAATTTTCAAGTGACAAAWGTGTATACGTAGAGTAGTTCAGATATCTAAACAAATGCCATGACAGATTTTTTCGAAGATTGCTGTCTTGCGCAATAATCAATGCCAAATTTCGTGAAGATATCTCGTCAAATGAAAAAAAAAATCACACAAGGTTTTTATTTTGATCGGACAATGCTGAGTCTTCTTCTACACAATAAAGAGCAAAACAGAGGTGCTCTGCTTTGTGTGAAATATTTATTAACATTTATTACTTTAACATTTTTACAAACTTGTACTTACCACCAACACCTTGGTAGCATTCTTAGTAAATGCTATCAGTAATGAAATTCACATTTAGTCATTTGGAATTAACATTGGCAGAGGTAGAGTAAGTGGRACTTCTATATCTATGTATTTAACGCAACGAAATTAGACAACATTCAAAGAAATGCCAAGTGCTGAAGCTCTTACATTTGTTRTTTCTTCTCACATTTTCTTCTTTACCACAAAAATTTATTTCTTCTATTTGTTGTGGCGCTTACAATTTTTTAATATTTTGTTTATGGAAATTTTTGACTATTCCGGCTTAAAAAGTTCCCAAGCCTTACTGTCTATAATGACCGGTACTGCAAAAAATACAATCGTTTGAAGTTATTCCATTTTTTCCAAATCACAATATCCTAAATGTAATTTTCTCATTCCCACTTAATATTATTTAGCTAATGAACTAATATACATTACGAGATATGTGGTGTCTACTGAAAGATATACAACTTGAATAAGTATAAAAACAACAGTGACTGCAATACTGTCTTAGGCTCGTGTTAACGATAAGAGCCAAGCTTAAAAGCCAAGCTAAACTTTAAGCTATTTAAATTGCCTACTTTTAGGCGTGTTTTAAAAGCCTCAATATTAAATATTCGGTGAGTTCGAGAAATAACTTTAAAAGTTTCAATATTGGCTTCTATTCCTCAAAAATAAGAAAAAAAAATAATTGGCGTAAAGTAAATATGTTTTCACATATTAATTTTATTTGAAAATACAGTAAACCATTATATTATGTCTAATTTAGAAAATAGTATGAATTTACAAACAGGAAATAACACTCAAACGAGGTGTTAGGACATTTCAAAGCTCTCACTCATGGCATGTATTTTATAACTTTACAAAGACCTAACAAAGCAAGCTAACTCTGTGTATAAATTAAGTTTAAAACCTGGATTCGTCTCAGCGATTCGATTGAGTTTTAAATTGGTTCTAATAAATTCAAYATTTACCAGATACATATATATTAAATTGGGCGTGCCGTCAAACACTCAACCTCGGCATATATTATTGTACGCGCCTTAAATTCTTGGGTGCCCTACTTTTTTAACGTTAGCGCTAATTTATCGAGTTTTTATGAAAAACAATACAATTATCGTTTGATATTTTACAATAGTTGGTGTACACGRGTGGCGGTAAAAGTCTGCGGAATGTTTGCACTTTTTTATAGAAAACTTAACGAAATTTCATAAAAACGATCAATCAAACGGAGTATAATAAAGTGAAATGGACATAATGTCGCAGGTATAAAGATTTTTCTTCACTAGAACCAACTGCAGCACATTTATTAATCATTTGCAATGGGGTATGTAGTAAAAACTGGAAGTTAAATGGTAAGCAATTGCGCATAAAAACTGTGAAACACATTATATTGGCTGCAAAAAGTAGAACAAATATTTTCAAATCATCAATTATAATTACTTTTCACGACTTCGATTGGTGTCATTTACTGGTGCAAATAAACTGCAATGAGCACAATACAATGAAATGAGTTAATCAATGAAATCAATAGCGAATTATTATTTAATTATGTTGATGTGATTGCAGTTTTTCTGGACTCATGGCGCATTCCCAGAAGCGGATTTTTCGAAAACAAGCAATTGCGTAGGTAGGAGTCAAATCTGCCGAATACAATGGTAGAGATTTTATGCACTGTTTCTTTAGCTTTTTCGATGCTATCGTCATTAACATATATGAGACAAGTTTTCTAGAAGTTGCACGACCTTCACTGAATACTTTTTGATACTCAAATACTTCTTTTCGTGCTAATGTAGATTACCCATAATATTTCCAATGATTCCGTAGCCGCGGTTCCATTGGACACACAAAATTACAAGCCAACCAGTTGAAAAACCAACAGTTTGGTGTGCTTTGTGCGCCGATGGAATCATCGGTCCTTATTTCTTTAAATATGATGCCGATGAAAACGTAACCGTCAATGGTAGCCGTTATCGCGCTATGATAACCGACTATTTGATACCTGAAATTGAAACTCATCTTCTCGGAAACATTTGGTTTCAACGAGATTGCGCCACTTCCTACACGTCGCATCAATCAATGGATTTATTGAGAGAAAACTCTGGTTAGCACAGAATTTCAGGTTTTAGACCGGTCGGTTGCAATCACACCGTTGGATTTTTTCCTGTGGGGTTATGTAAAGTCTAAAGTCTATGTGGACAATCAAGCCTCGATTCAGGCTTTGGAGCAAAACATCACGCGTGTCATTCACCACTTACCCGTCGAAAYGCTCGAACAAGTTATCGAAAATTGGACTCAATGGAGGAACCCGAGTGAGACGTAGCCGCGGCCAACACTTGATATAGATAATCTTAAAAAAATAATTGCCAAAGAATGTTAACATAATTAGAATGCTTTCATCAACTCAGTTGCTTACTTTGAGTACGTCTAATTGCTGATATTGGATAGATACTGAAGCGTATCGAAAGCGAAAACACTTGAGAGCTCTTTACATGAGGTTTATTAAAAAGAAGTCCATTATTTTATCACAAATGGCAATAGTAATCTGTGTTTCGCGTTGTATAAATACTTTTTAGGTACGCTATATGGCTTTAGAAAAATAARATATCATAAAAAACGAAACAATTTGTGGAAAATTTCGATAAGATAATGACAATCATCAAGTACCGCCGTACAAGCACTGTTTCGATCGCCAAGAAGTGGCCAACTTTAGCTAATTGTTGGGATATTCTTATGGATTAGTACGGACCTCTCGCCAAGTGAATACTACCTTTTTCTGCCTATGGCAGWTGTTTTAGCTGGCAAAAAATCGCCTCAAGAGAATCTTGTGAAAACTTCTGTCTTCGTTATTTGCTTATGCGGTTGAGGGTCTCTATGATTATGGCATTATGAACAAAAACTTTTAAAATGGCAAAAGCTTATCGAACAAAACTGTGCATATTTGACCCAAATCGAATCATTCTATGTTAAATGAAACCTTTCATTTATCTATTAGCTTCCTTGTCCACTTGCATATAATAATATATTTAATAGTAGGACAGGTTAGATTTTCTTCTAATTTCTAAGGAAACTGATAGATTTTTCTATAAATATTGCTTAAGAATAGCAATGACAGCTGGAATTTATTTTTTTCAGTTAGTTTCAATAAGAGATAGATTGGCTAGACTTTTAATGAATGTCGAAATCTTTAAATARTATAAATTCTGTAGTGATGTTCAATAGTGTTTACTGCATAGAGATACAAGCACAAGCAATGATTTCGATTTATTTATTATTTTTAGAAGTTCACTTCAGCCCAACTGCACACGTTACTGCCCTAACTATCTTTGTTTTCCCTTTCGCCCTCCACCATAYTAAAATAAATGCTGGTTTTGTAAGGCGCTAACTTATTAACTGAATTTTAATCGCTTGTTTATGCGGGAATGATTTGCAATTTGTGGTTTGTTATTAATAAGTTTCTCCTTACACACATACAAATATAATTGAATGCTTATTAATAGTCATTATAGTTTCAATTTGTTCATTATGTGTGACAAGCCATAGCATGCTGGTATTTGGTTGCWATAAATGTAATTAGGGCATTCGTTTTGAAATTCGCGATTACTAAATAAAAAGGGTTATCTAAAACTTTAGTTTACTGGAGCAAAAATATTCTGTTTTTATGAGGGTAAGTTTCAAATGTGCTTTGTGACATATGATTTTGTAAGAAGTTTTATAAAAATGCTTTTAAATTTTAAATTTATTGGTTTATGTTATTATTTAATATTTTCTATATTTATAGACCCAAATGTTAATTTACAATTATTCAA
>NW_017534453.1:1153664-1154706 GCF_001853355.1 Bactrocera latifrons
CTTTTTCAGTTTTTGTTGAAATGTTTGATAATTTTTTCCCTTTCATGTTCGCAGTGTTGCAATTTCACGTGCTTGCACATAACACACTAAGTACARTAACAATGCGCAATCGACGAAGAGTGAACGTGCCAAAGTCAATTTAATGCAAAAACGTGAGATGAGTAAACCAATGCGTGCAGGAGAATCTCGATATGTTAGCAAACAATACTACTTATATGCACATACATACACATATCGGAACTCAACTTTAGGTACGAAAATAAACATACACATGTTTTTTTTTTTTACATAAATGTAAGCGTGTTTTAATTTATGTGCATACAGTGTTGCGAGAAATGCAAGCAACTGTCTGGTCTGTTGTAGGTTTTTTGTTTTGGTATGAATTTGGTCGAAATTGGAGTACAACTTTTCAAGCGAGCAGATACCGAATATGTGCATATCTGTGACCGTAGTTGAGTTTTTAACAAAAAATATCAGTCAATATGTGAAATATACATATTATTGCAATTAGGAGAGAGTATTTTTCTGATAAAAATTGTTCCCGGGTCAAAACTCCGACCAAATTGTTCAAATCTGACTACTATAGCTTGTATTTGCCATACAAACCGACCGCTAAAAATCAATGTAAAGATATTTKTACACCCTTTTATGTTATAGGGGTATAACGAAAGTATGCTAAAACTCTTAACGAGACTGTAGTTGCTATACACATATGTAGTATTTGAAACAGAAGATGTCTGCGGTTATTGACTGTTTTTAGTCGGTCGATACAACCAAGCTAACACTCATATGCAACTGATACACAAATAAATAAAAGCATATATATAAATATGTGGCAGCACGCACTCGCCCGTGCCGAGCGTGCATTCAAAAAAGCATCCAAAAATTTCAACATAACCTACAATCTACAATGTGTGCTCCCACTTCAATACAATGGAGTACAATATGGGCTGATTAACAGCAACAAGCAGGAGTATACAAACAACAAAAACACACCGTTAATAGATTATCGCAAGTGCATACACAAGTATATATGTGAATA
>NW_017534453.1:1155475-1186186 GCF_001853355.1 Bactrocera latifrons
TGCTGCTCGGGAGTTTCCGACCCATGTCACAGAATCGACGGTTTGCACAAGAGGCTAGGCGCATGTTAAATAAGTGCTTCTAAGAATGGCCAGTGCAAAATGCTATAAGTAGCCGGAATTGGTTTCTCCGCAGATTTATTAAATTTTTTAACCTTAACTTGTTGTAACCACCCATTAACAACTTGACCTCATCCATGCTTGGAGTTGTTGCCGATTCTTCTCCCTACTTATTCTTTAAACCTTGCCGAGCAGACCTTTATGGTATGAGGATCAACCGTCATACAGGGTTTCGGTCTCAACATTCTAGTGGAAGCTGCAGAGTGTGAAATCTCGTTAGCCAGTCTATACCTTTGCGACCAGGCACCCAGATAAGGCGCACTCGCTTACGACCGGATAGCCTGCTTAGTCGTTCTATGTACTATTGCACCAGTATCGGATTTAATCTCATAAGCTGAAAGGTGCCGCTTGCGTATCACTGAATATCGCGATACTTTCATTGCGATAATTACTTTGGAGATTTATCTCTACACACTGACTTGTAGCCAGGACTTCTGCTTGGAAGATGCTCAGAAAACTTCGTAGGTATGGAGAGTTTAGTACGTTCCCACTGTCGCTTTCGAGCGATCGGTATACCACTTGATGGTGCTATTTCTTAGTGATAGGTCGATCATGGAATCATTGCATTTAACCTTGCTGCCAAGGGTACTTTTATACTTTCTTGTGAAATTTACCATTTTTATAATGCTGTTCATTGGAAGAATAACTAGAGGTATTTCATCACATAAAGCCTTCATTTGTTGGGACGAGATTACCTTTCCTCTGTCAAATCCTTCTGCTGTCATTTGAAGCAGTGTGTATTACGATCGTAGTGTCTGATAATYCTTGGCTTGCAGGCCAAACTTTTTGACACGAATTTTCAAAGCACCAAATAACTTAATAATGATTTTTATGCTCACTTAAGGTATGTTATTTTACTAGAAAGGAGGGCGTAAATATTTTAATATAATCTTCTTTATCTTCGATGATTACTACAAGTTCCTGATTTATGCTAAAATATTTCAACTTGAAAGAAATTTAAAAAAAAATTTTTTTTTTTTTTCTTGTTTTTAAATTTATTAATTATTCATCCAAACTATCCAGACATTTGATCAACACAAACAGCAATAACAATAAAGACACTATTCATTTTTTCTTGCACACACGCAGATTTGGCGCATTTCATTTTCAATTATTGCCAAAGCGACAGTTGCACGCGCACAAGGCCACACTGCCAGCGGCAAAACAAAGCTCAAATGTCTGCATTCAACGCCACTTTACGCATTGAAAATAAGCGTATGAATTTATTTTTTGCGATTAAGATGGCGATTATTTTTAGCTCTGCCATGAACCAAATGTACTCAAAATACAAAGGCATGTCTGTCTACAATATATGTATATGTGTGTGTGCTTTAATGTAAACAATTTAAAACCGCAGGCGCGTGATATGAAATTTGTTTCAAGCTAATGAAGACACCATCGTCACTCTGCAAGAAAAAGCATGCGCTGAGTGCGAAAAGAACTTATACATTAGGGTGGATCTTTGCTAACTTTTTAACTTTTCTTTATTGGGTGTTTACTTAAATGTGGGCGGTGCTAAGAACATCGCCACCAGCTCTTATTAAGCCATTTCGTACCATCTGGGGTGTACAACTAAATGTTCTCGGCGCGTTGATTTATTGATTTATAACGCTTTTAGTAGTTTTTAACAAGCATTTCAAATTAGTGACATGCATGTGCAGGTTGTCTTTTTATTATATTATATTTTGGGGGTTTGACAACTCTAGTGTTAGAGTTTGGAAACACCCAACTTGATCGAAAAGTTTGACATCTTTGATATTATACATGAATACATACTCAGAACGTTTTGACAAACGAACGCTATTTGTGTTCTTTACAGTAACTTAAAATATTCATCTCGGCCAAAAAATTGAATTAAATCGCGAACATTTTCGCGTGACTATTTTTATATTTTTCGACGTTTCGGATTAACTCGGCAACAAAACATTCATGAACCTAACTAAACTCTTGACATTGAAGCTCTGTTAAGGACCAACGATTATCGATGTTCGGGTGAATCCAATTCATGTTGCAGATCAGTCCAAGAGGGATTTCGTGAAGTTTGTCCAAAATCAGTTATTGTTCCCAAACTATTGATGCTGTGCCTACACTGATATTGCCAGATCGACATATGATCTATCGCGAGATTTAGGCAACTATAGGCTTTAGTGGAACCAGCATACATTCAATATTGCATAAATAGTTCATTGTAGAAATATGTTTTGTTTTTTGCAGAAATAGTCTTCTTTGTACGTTGGATCCCACAACATTTGATCGCTCACAAAAGATGCGTTTGGGTCGAGAGAAATGTTAAAAAAACACAATAACGGTACTTCGAAATGCGTATATGATAAGGTGAAAGGTGAAAGTTGTTGATTCGTGGAATTATACGTATGAGCTCGAGAATAAACAGCAGTCGACTGTATGGATGTTTCAATATGAGTCAAAACCAACAAAATCAGTTCGCACGTGAAGCCCATGTTTTGAAGTTGCATGTTTTTTTGGAAAAACTGACTATTTCGCAACCATAATACTAGAACAGCACAGAACAGTAATTTTTTTTTTACATTTGAATTTCAAGAAATCAGGAAAACCAACCATCGAATATGGATCCTTGTTCACCACGACAATCGGATCTCTCACACATCGTCTGAAACTACTGCATTTTTGACCACTCGAAATAGGGATTTGATGAGCCATCGTACAATCCCGACTTGGAATGGATAGACTTTATTCCGGTATGTTAAAAAGATTCATATGTCACCATTTTCAGCCACCTGAAGATATCTCAATCAGAGTATCAGAAGAGCTTGGAAAATGCTTTCAAATCCATGCAAAAGTGTACAGATTTTAAATAAAAAAATTTTGAACAACAATAAAGCGATTTTCGATGTTAAATATTTGTTTTTATTCTCTAAGCCCGAAATAGAAAAAGCAATTTGTGTATAGATATTAGGCATAATGACATTTTTAGTATAACGAAGAACTCATATTTACAGACGTGGGAAAAGTTATGACCAGATTCTAGTTTAAGGGTTTACATGGGTTTTCTCAGTCAAAAAAAACCGTCTTTTAAAACAATCTTTTTTTATAATTTTTTATTTTTTCAATTTCAATTAAATATTTTATTAGAATCTTTCATTGTTAGAAACATACACTATTAACAAAGAAATCCTGTAAGTTTTGAATAAAAAATATTTTAAACTTGGCCTATGTGACGCCATTTTCGGTGACCCCTCGCTGGAAGGATAACTCCTTACAGGATCATCTAAGCTGGAAAAATAAAAAATCTTGCCAACAGACTTCAAAAACACAGTTTCGAGAATAACGCGGTTATAGACGGAGCACTCAGCCCGAAAACTATCTTGAACCAAATAAGATAAGCCACTCCCTTAATCTTACAATTTCGTTTCCTACGGAGTTTTTTTCTAAACCTCTTTGAACAAATAGACTTTCGGGTATTTTATCAGTCTATGGTTTTGGATAGATAACGTTGTAAATATTATTTTAAATCTGCCAATCATTTCGTTAACTTGCTGAGGCTTATGAGCACGCTATGGAAAATCCGATAATTTTCATCATTGGAATTCTCAGCAATTGCAATTTTTAGGTCAACAGGATCGTAATTAATCAAAGCTTAAACCGCTTTCTTAAACTTTTACATGCATTTTCTAATTAAATGAATAGAAAGAACTAAATTACTATGGCACTTATGCCGAAGAAATCTCATTTTCACTGACTTCTGCTTGAATACCATCACCTGCACTGCTTACAAGCATTAACAAATATGATATGCATAAGTATATATGCATGTAAACATCTGCATTTATTTGTAAAATTTATCATACGATTAATGCAAAGCCGACATATACACCCACTGATGGACTTAGCCTTAGTGACATTCGGCACAGCAAGCTAAGCTGTCAACCGAGAACCACCACCTGCTGCAGCTGTCATCACGCTTAACACAAATATTCTTCTTTTTTTTCTTTGCTCTGCAACATCTAGCACAAATTTGTGCAACTATGAGAAGTGCGCTTGGGTTTCGAGCACTTCAAACGATGTTAAACTGTTGAGCAGTTTAAAACGGTGGTGCGCGAAAAATTTCAAAACACCAAAAACGAACTTAGAACATTGCCGTTAGCAACGGAAAAAACATCATTCAAATAAAGTGTCGATTTACGAGTACATGATTTGACAAAAAACAACAACAGCAGCAAATGCAGTGCACTTGTGTTGTAAACGACGAGAAGTGAATGTAAACAAGCGAGAAAAAAAGGAAACGAGACAACAAAGATTGCGCCAATTTCGTAACGGTAAAGTGATAAACAGATGCACCTTCACTTGCCGCGCCATTGTTGTCGGTGCCTTACATCTAAGTGTGCAATAAACAGTGCACACACACACATATATACTGTTGATAGAAGCTGCAACACCATCGATTGGCTTTGCGGCAGCAGCTGCCTCCTGATTGGTGACCCTTTAATGAAGTAGAGTTCGGCAACCCAAACACCCACAACTACAATTCGCTTTGTTCGCCCACCTGCACACACACATACCAATGCACGGCGGCGCCGGCAATCAAAGTGTAAGTGCTACATTTCCCAAAAGTGAATGCAAATTGTGAAATTTCGGGCCTTTACTTATTAAATTTAATGCCATAAAAAGTCGTGAGCTAATTTCAATTTATTTATTTATTCATTTGCCTTTGCATTTGCATTCGAAACACTGATCAGTTGTGGCATGAACGTCAAGTGCCGTTAATTAAATGCGCGCTATTTGATTCATGTTTTCAGAAAGTGCAGAAAATATGGAGAAATTATGTCAATGAAAATATTTTTTTAAATAATATTTTTTTTTTTTCTTAAAGATCAGTTAAGAATGTCAAATGATAACTAGCAACAGATACTGTGAATATACAACGCACCAACAGAGCTAAAAATTTCTAGATAATACTTATACAATTAAATAAAGACAAAAAAGAAATTACATACAATTAAAACACATACATACCTCCTTAATCATTTAATCTACTATGCTAACAAAATTCAGAGAAAATTTCGTATTATAACCCCACCCACTCCCTATATAACGGTTTTGTTAAAAACTTTGCGAAAAAGTGCGACAAATAGATGCACTAGGAATATGACATTTTACACCCGATACGGTGTGAAAGGACTTTCTGGAAGTCGATGTGAAAATTGGACGGTAGGGGTGGCACCACCAACATTCGGTTAAAATCACATATATTCGTTAAATAACATGACTATGACATTTCCATATGATTCACTGTGAAAATGGACGCAATCGGACTACAACCACGCCTGCTTCAAATAGAACATAATTTTAATTTCCACCTGATTCCTTCACTTTTCAGTAATCAATTCAAGAACCAATCAACGTATCTGGACAAGCCTTTACACGTTTGTATAGTGCCTTTGAGACGTTTTTTTGAATAACCGTACACTTTTTTTCTGCCTAAAATCATAAAACCTTACGCTGGAGCACATATAACTAACAAACCGTATGCTCCTGAAGGTATTTTCCTAGCTTTTATCCTGACAATTTACAAGAGTGTGAAATGTTTCCATCCTTACTTGTTACCATACTAAATTATATGTATCAGCATAAAAGTGTTTTAGAATAAAAAAAGCTAATATAAATATAGATAACTTACAGCAACAACCAATTATTGAATTGAAATTGATTTCCTAGTTAGAGTAACAGTTATGAAGCACTCACAATAAAAATTTTTTAATAATTTTTTTTTTTTTAATTTGAAAGCCAAAAGTACCTGTAGTAAACAAAATTGCCAATTATTTTGAAGATAACAAATTGGAAGAATATACCCTCTTCTTCAGTTATAAAACGTTTCGAGAATAGATATTGAAATGGAGGCTCCAATGGTTTGAAATAACATTTTTATTAGCAATAAACTCCAATATGATCCTAAGAAAAATAAAAAAAATATTATAAATTAATATATGTATTTGTAGTGGTAGTCATTTTATAAAAAGAGTAAATTCTGTAAAATCTAGACTATTGGAAACTAACTTCTGCAGTTGTAAACCAACCCTTTTGAAGGATACTTTCGGTTAAATCAGAACTTTTTTCTTTGAGAGTGTGGCCAACTGTGTAATAATAATTGTTAACAATATATTTTTAAAACATGTTCATATTGTTTCATAGAGTTCACAAAACAAGGGAAATAAAAATAAAGCATTAAAAGTTTCTAAAAAATAAGCATCTCTAAGGTTTTTTTTTTTACGATGTCCCCTTGAAAGTAGGAAACACTCTTTTTCCGAAATTTTCAAGCGGCATTCTATTTAATAAATAAATAAATATTCATTTTTAGATATCATTTTTTTAGGTAATTCATTTTAAAATGAACACAGATAATGGTAGAAGGGCTAGTCAAAATTTTGATTCTTGAGATATCGGCTTCCCAGAAAGAAAAGTTGATTTGTGTGAAAAAATGTACAGAAAGTAAAATCAGAGTGGCTTCAAAAAGCGAAATTTTTATCAAAAATATTATTCCTTCGATCATAAGCTGACAAATATAGCTTAAAAATTTACGTGAAATGTTCTCCACCAACTCTGATAGAAACGTTTCGAGAACAACACTTTTAAGGCTTTAAGATTACACTGGGTTTAGATTTTGTTGCATATAGTTATACTGCGTTTCAAATATTCGGAGCTTATTTTCAAATATAATAGGTTGTTAAAAATTCTTGCGGTATTTTCGCTAGTTGGCTACGCTGAGAGCGCGTAGTTCTAGTTTTATTCGTCGCATCGGGTCATGCTATACCTTTCTGGAAAGCTCATTTCACCCGCTAACACGTGTTTGATTGATTGTCGTTTCTTTCTTTTAAGTCGTTCGTGAGTTATAGCGTCGCAGACATGGATCAAAATAAAGAGAAAATACGGCATATTTTACAGTACTACTACGATAAAGGCAAAAATTCATCTCAAGCTGCCAATAAAATTTGTGCAGTTTATGGACCCAATACAGTTTCCATTTCCACCGCACAATGATGGTTTCAACGTTTTCGTTCTGGTGTAGAGGTGGTCAAGATGCGCCACGCTCCGGAAGGCCTGTCGTCAAAAATTGCGATAAAACCGCTGAATTGGACCGGCATAGTAGCAGCCGTAGCACCGGTCAAGAGGTGGGCACGAGGTGGGCACGAGTCATCACACCGTGATAAAATAATTAAAAAAATAAATAAAAAATACCGCAAGACTTTTTGACAAACTATTATGTGAGTAGTGAATATAATCCCTTATGCACTACACACATATATCTTTCAATTATTAACTGTTTATAGACTTTTTTCCAGATATTATAAATTATTAGTTTAACTTTGTATGAAATTAGACACATTCGAGTATGTTGAAAAAATGAAATACTATTTTACCATAATGATTTACGAAAGGTCTACCATGTTCGTAATTGCCACAACACACACACATTTTGTCTGGTGCTGGCTATTGGGTTATGTAATAAAGCAATGGGTATTGATGTGTACATAGCATTTGTAAAGGAAAGGTTCACACCTTCAATTACCTTTTCATACCAATCCAATAAAATTTTCATAATAAAGACTTCCTGTAATTTTTTTTTTTGGTTTTTAAATATTTATGAATATATATGAATATAAAAAAAATAATAATTTAAACATTACATAACCATAGAGTTATGAGTTTCTCAAGCACTGTCTGTTTGGTTTTTCGATATCATAGATCCCATAAATAGCTAGCACTGCGCACTTACCTTGCCATTAGGGGAACAAAAATTTGTGAGCAACTTCCTCAACGCTAATCACCTCAAAACTGACCAAACACACACACATATATACATGTATGGAGATAACTTCATGTGAGTAAAGCAGTACCATGAGTCCCATAAGCAAAGCATCCTTCGCTTCGAATTTCAGTTAGGTTCGAGTGCATATTGCGCTACAAATTCGAACGAACTCACTAACTCGCTAGCATTGCTCCATTTATGCCACTTCCTGCTCTCCTAGATCTATTGATTTCACCTTTCAATTTCACGAATTTTCACMAGCAAATTATAGCCAAGCACTTCGCGCCACTTCACGGCATGCAAATAAATTCAAACTGTTATTATATTGTATGTATGTCAGTATATAAATATATATGTGTGTGGGTATATATATTTCTAAAAGTGTATGTGTGTTTTTGCATGCGAAAATGCAAATATTTGCCCATTAATCGTGCTGAAAACTCCGCAGTCTGGCATTGTGGCACGCTATGCACTCAGTGCCCCACTGCATACATATTTGGTATACATGTGCACCGTTATGTGGGTAAATAAATCACGCCAATAACTGTGAATGGCATTGCAACAATATTAAATAGTCAACATTACGCTTGGACTACCCTGAACTTCAACTGAGAGTTTTCCTTGTCTCATTGAAAACTTGTATGCGAGCACTTTTCATTCCGTTATAAAATATTCGATATATCAATACAAACGTACACCTACATTTCATACATACAGGCCATTGTTTTGCTTATTAAATGCAATGTGCAACCTTTTAATGGCCAGTTAAAAGTCAATATTGTTGCCCAGACGGCAATCGGTGTTGTTATTGCCGTGCTGTGTTGCCACGTTGAACATTGTAGTTGTTTTTGTTTTATTGAAAACTACTAAACTACCGTATTTTCACATTGAATTTTAAATGGAGACAGTGTTTTTTATTTACATTAATTAGCTTTCAGAATTAAGTATAAAACAGGTGCTTTAGCCAACTTTCAGATAAATCATTGCACTGGCCTTTTCGATTTGCCACTCTCTTGCTCTTGGGGTTCTCTTGCCAAAAACGTTAAACTTGAAATGTGAAAGCAATAACAAAACTTTCCAGTTTAAATCAATACAAATATTAGAATGATACAAACTCTCACTATTTTAGCTTTATACTTATTTATGCCAGTTTATTATGAGATCTTATACCAGTTTATTTTAGACCAATTGTTTATTTGATATGTCAATTGAGCAATATATAATAGCTTTTATATTATAAAACTATAACTTAGCCACTTTTCAGACAAATCGTTGCACTGGCCTTATCGATTTGTCACTCTCTTACCAAAAACTTTAAACTTGAAGTGTGAGATGTGAAAGCAATAACAAAAGGTTTCAGTTTAAGTCAATACAAACATTAAAGTACTACAAACGGTGGCTATTTTAGCATTGTATTTATTTATACCAGTTTATTATGAGATATATCCAATTTATTTAAGACCAGTTATTTTATTAAAATTAACAATCTTCAATTCAGCTATTATATCACCACACTATATCACAAAATCGATTTTTTTTCTAGATATTGTAATAAACCAATTTTTTTTTCGGAGGATAAGGCCCTAAACAAGTTAGCCCCCTAAAGCGTAATATTTACTTTCGTATCTAGAAATTGAGCTTAAATACCTTAATAAGTTTCTAAAAAACAAAAATATTTACCACATTCATATCTTTCTCTCATTTCAACAGCGTATAATATTTTTCGGTAAAGCTTTATGAGAGTTATTATAAAGTTTCACAATAAGGCCAGTATATAATATTAATATAATAGAAAAAATTTCTTATTCGAAGATTCGACATTAAACGTACATCAATTCTCTTAATTGGGTTCTGAAAATTATGTCTCAGCCCAGTTTGTTCTTCAGCCTCTACATGATAGCGTTTAATACTAACCTAAACTCCTGATATTTATATCTAGTATCCTTCTCAAGGTTAATAAAATAAAACTTAGCCTACCTTTAGGTGCATTTTAAGCCTATCGAAGTCACACACCAAATGTAAAAATGTATTAAAATTATGAAAAATAATGTAAATAATTAAGCAGAAAAATAATTAATGGTATAAAATTTAGCAACCAAAAAAGTTTAATATATGTACCACTTTTATCATAAATTAATAACTTATTATCTAAATTTAGTACTGATTAATGGAATCAAATTATGTATATTCAAGTACGATTTAGTCAATTCTTTAATTTATTGCCCGCCACGCAAATTATTACAGTCCAAAAGCTGTACTCTGTAGGAAATTGTATAATGAGATCAATCGGATAATGCTCTCTCAAACAGATTAATATTCAAATTAAGATTTTATATTTCCTCATTTAACCTTGAGCTTTTACTTAAATTGGTAGTTGTCATATAGGAAGATTGAAATAATTTTCAGAAGTCTTTTTATTTTTTAATTGTGTGAGGGGAAGCAACAAAAGACGGAGTGCGGAACTTCAATTCCCTAAACTCCAGACTATCCCACGGAAAGACCTGATTAAATACTACTTCGTGGAAGTGATAAGAAAATCAAGTCTCCCCTATGTACCGCACTGACGGACGCTTAATCTGAACTATATGTCTCAGTATTGTCATGAAATGTCATGTAGTCAAATTTTCCACTGTAAAACTATCATCGAGTGTAGTTTGATGTTTTACCCTTGTACTTAAAAAACGAGGACAATAAAAGAATACATACCCAGAATCTTCTAAGCACTCTGAACACGTCGGACAATTCGGACTAATGTTGTGCTGGATTCTGTAAAGGTAGCACTTAGTATTTGGGTTAGGTGGAAATCCAGGTCCCCATGCCGTCTGTCTATCCACGAATGGATGTCCGGTATCAGTCTGCGGGTCCACCGTCCTTTGAGTGTGGCTTGCCACCTCTGCTACCATATTGTTAAGAATTTGACTCTCTCTTCTTTTTTGGCTCTGCTATTACTTCTGCAGCATCGCTTGATATTGTTCGGAAAGCACTAATAAGTCTTAGTACCGAGAGCTCTGTGTTCATTTGTCTGACATGTGCTTTAATGTCTAGCGTCTGAATCTATATTGAATTTGCAAATAATACAACCGATCTCGTTACCTTTATTGTTACCAAATACTTTAATTTTGGCTATGAATCAATACGTTATACTTTCTTCCACTTTTCTAGTTTTTAAGAGTAGGACTTATGTCTTTTGTTCAGCCAACTTATTGAGGAAACCATTGGCGGAGACCGTTTATGCACTCATTTGCTTCGGAGGTCATCTAGGTGTTTATTTTCCGTCATACATCAGATTCCATAGAAGGGGGCCGAAAACCGAGTCTTCTGTACTCTAATCGAAATAGAGTTGCACCTTCGTTAGTATCGAATAATAGTCGCCTCTTTTCAAAATAACTACTAAAGATTTCCATAAGATATTGAGGAGTACGTATGTCATACAGACTCTTGATTATGTTTGCCCATTTTGCTGAGTTGAAGGCATTCTTCACACCCAGCGTGACCAGCGTGTAATATTTTTTTGTGCCGCCTTTCCAACGCTTACCACGAATTTCGCAGTGTCCACGACATTGTTCAGTGCGTCAATGATGGAACTCTTTTACATAATGTTGTATTGATAATCCGCCGGCTTACTGGATTGCTAACTCCAAGCGTTTTTTTACTACTATGTTTTTGTACATTTTGCCAATTGTGTCAAGCGTGCACAGAGGTCGTCGATATGATGAAGATCCCTTCGAAAGCTTTTTATACTCTCGCAACAAAGTTGCTAAAGAGAGTATTATAGTTTTGTTCACATAGCAGTTGTTTGTAAGTCTCTAAAACTAAAAGAGTCAGATATAGGGTTATATATACCGAAGTGATCAGGGTGACGAGTAGAGTTAAAATCCGGATGTCTGTCTGTCCGCCCGTCCGTCTGTCCGTCCGTCCGTGCAAGCTGTAACTTGAGTAAAAATTGAGATATCATGATGAAACTTGGTACACTTATTTCTTGGCTCCATAAGAAGGCTAAGTTCGAAGATACGCAAAATCGGCCCACTGCCGCGCCGACAAAATGGTGGAAACCGAAAACCTATAAAGTGTCATAACTAAGCCATAAATAAAGATATTAAAGTGAAATTTGGGACAAAAGGTCGCATTAGGGAGGGGCATATTTGGACGTTACTTTTTTGGAAAAGTGGGCGCGGCCCCGCCCCTTACTAAGTTTTTGTACATATCTCGGAAACTACCATAGCTATGCCAACCAAACTGTATAGTTTCTTTTAGGCATTTCCATATACAGTTCAAAAATGGAAGAAGTCGGACAATAACCACGCCCATCTCCCATACAAAGGTTATGTTGAAAGTCACTAAAAGTGCGTTAACCGACTAACATAAAATGTCAGAAACACTAAATTTTACGGAAGAAATGTCAGAAGGAAGCTGCATCCAGGTTTTCTTTTTTAATTGAAAATGGGCGTGGCGTCGCCCACTTATGGACCAAAAACCATATCTCAGGAAGTACTCTACCGATTTCAATGAAATTTGGTATATTTTCTTAACACTGTGATGACATGTACCAAATATGGGTGAAATCGGTTCACAACCACGCCTGAAATCTCGATTATCACTTTATCATGCGAGAGTATAANATGTTCGGTGACACCCGAACTTAGCCCTTCCTTACTTGTTTGGTTTAAGAAGTATAACCAATTTCTAGGCTTTCCAAGGAGCGGCGAACATTCCTTCTTTTAAACACGCACTATAGATTTTTGCGAATATTTCTGGTTTCAATATCACGGCTTCATTTAAGGCATTTAATCTGCTTTGCTGCTTTTACTTTTACCGGTTATGGTAGCTCTACGACTTCGGTTCGTGCCTTAGCATAAGACATAAGGTGATGTTTTAGAAACAAACTTTCGACAGCATTCCTCATAAAAGAAGTTTCCTCATACTAGAAACATCGTAGACGTGATAACAGCTGGCCAGTCAAAATATTGTGCCATATAGTAATCTGACTTGCTCTCAATGCAAAGATTCAGAAAACATCGAGCATCGATCGCCTTTAAAATATTTCTTTGCACTTTTGAATTATTATTTATTTAGCTTTCCTAATTGTGATTCTCTGACTTAATTTTTAAATTATTAGACTACTATTAACAGAATATTTTAAATTTCGTACCACTTCTCAGTAATCCATTATCTCCATATAATTTTCAACCAATTCGCACAAATGTTATACTAATTTAATAAAAAGCTATACACACTGCCACATCACCTTATCTAACAACAACGAAATTGGTCTCTTACAAATCTATTTGTAAATTCAAAACTATTCGTATACATATTTCTAGTAGACTCATTGTATCCACGTCTAAGACATAATACCAGTTGTCATACTTAACAGCCTCTCCTTGGCTATCCAACACCTGACACTTGTTAATTTTTTGTTTATTACAAATTATCATATCTCACATGCCACGGACATTCACCCATAATCTATACTCAAACAGAAGACTCAACTGTCTACAAGCCGCGCATTAAAAAGTACAAACCGAAATAATATGGAACACATGCTGCCGGCCTGGCATTAGCCACACATTTTCCGTCATCCACAAATTTCTTGCTTTTTGACGGCGCTCATATGTATGTGGCAGGCAGCCACAAACAAATGCCTGCTTGTCCAGTTGTTTGTTTGTTTTATGAAACTACGTTCATATCCATTTGGCACAAGCGGCGACGTGSCGCTCACAAGCGTAAATGCTTGTCTACATTCCGACCAACAAGATATTACCGCATCGCAACTTCTCCACAGAGTCAAGCGTACTTTATATGAACATAAAAGGAGTTGTAGCTTATCGCTTAGCCCACAGACACAGTGACACTCATAGAAAATATATTGTACAAGTATATATATTTATGTACGATGGCAGTTCGATAAATACGAAAGTAAAATGAAAATTTTGGAAAATGTTAGTACTGTTGTATACAGAGTTTTTCTATCCTTCAGGTAATCGATGTAGATCGTTTGACCAAAGCAAAGACTGTCTTCGTCTGCTTCGAATCAGGTGTAGCGACAGAAGTCAACAGTTTCGACCGATCCTTGGTCTCTGGTGTGTACCGTCTTTCAGGTAGTCGATGTAGATCGTTTGACCAAAGCAAAGACTGTCTTCGTCTGTTTTGGATCAAGTTTGAAGAAGTCAACAGTTGCGACTATTCGCTGGTCCCAGAAAACGTAGCAGTGGTCATAATCACGATCTTGCAAGGCTGTGATGATCGGTTGGTGAGACCAAGTACTTATCATACCACCCTTCTGAATATGCACTTTTGTATTTGGTTACATGAGTCACTCCGTTTTGTGGCATATTTTTAATTTGTTGCATTTCTTTTTATTTTTCCTTTTTTATAAATTTTCATTAGAAATTAAATGAAAATTTAAATGCTTACAATTTCGTCACAACTTTTCTCATCAAAAGCTCGTTGTGGCGCATGCTGCCACATGCCGAAAGTGGTAAATGCTTAATATATTACAACTTAATGTTTACCGTTAATGTTAATTGAGGCTTTTTCTTGCTTTCCTATTATTTTTTTATTATTCCTACTTGAAATGAACGTGCTTTTACGCCACTTGTAGCTAAATTAAGTTTTTTTATGTTGTTTTCTACTTTTGCCCACTTAACGGTTAACACTAAAATGCAGACTAATTTGCACGTTTGCACCGAAAAGCAATAATATCTCCGCTTTCATCTAATTTTTACTTCATCTCACTTTTTCAACTTTTATCTAATTTTATCTTTTTCTCACATTCCCATTAGCGTTTAAATGATATACTTAATTTATCATATAATTTGTTTACAAAAATACCCACACACTCGCACGCATGCATACATACCAACATAGTCCAATTAAATGTTAAAATATTGTTATTTGTGAAGGAGGAAGCCAGTTCACTGGGTTATTGTGTAATTTTGTGAGTTTAAACTCATTTCTCCAAAGCAGAAACTTCGCTGACACCTTACACGAGCTTATAATTAAAATCATTTTGTATCGATCTCAATGAAATTCGCGCTACATTTAAGTGCAATAAATTATCTATGTGCGAAGCGGTTTGGGCGGACAGGTGAATAAAAAAGTAGATCTTGTTTATATTCGATTTTCGTGAAAGAAAAGAAACGTTTACTTTGGCACATATTAACTCATGTTAACAAATCAACCATATATCTTCTAAATTTATAGGCGCATAATAAATATTTGATAATTTTGCTTTCAAAATCCAAATCACTATTATTGCTCTGGCAACAAAACTGCAAAAATCCTCAGCGATTTATCTCAGGCATGCATAGTAATTGCCAAAATATCTAAGTTAGAGAAATCATTTGTAATGGAAAACTTTTGAGGTGGCAGAACCTCAGTTACAAAGTCTCTTATCTAGCTAATTCAGTACCAAACTTTTATTATAATGCGTGATTCAAGTATAGGTACTTTTTTCAATAGCCTTTTTTGATAGAACATTTTGTTCAATATTGTTGGACATTTCATCATGGAAAGACTTACGCATAAACAACGGCTACAAAACATTGAACTTTATTTCGAAAATTCTTGATCTGTAAAGATTCGACGCCGTTCGCATCAACTCGGACTGCCGTCTGGAACGACCTGGCGCATTTTACGTCGCGATCTAAAATTGAAAGCTTGTGCAAGAACTAAAGCCGGTCGACTTTCCGAAGCGACATCGGTCTATGAGCTCTTGAAAGAATTCGACCTAACCAACGAATGTTCTTTCGAATGATAATAAACATTCCCCTTTAAATTTGGATTTTCTGTGTGTCATCTTTGAAAAAGTAGGGAAGAACGAAATAGATCACCTTTTAGTTTACCTTAGCAATAAAGTAAAACATCCGTAGCGGTATTAACCTTCACAAATACAAAATGTTCATATATGAATTCGAGTTTTATATACTGTTTATGGTCTTGCTGCTTAGAGCAAAAGCATACTTCACACCTTTTGTTATGCCCACAATTTCGAACTGAAAAACTCATTTGTAGTAATTTAGTTTGGAGTTGCCTTTTGTGTTTGGATTACCACAGAAGAAGCCCACCCCTCTTATTTCACTCTATGATCGTGGAACTGTCCATCACTGTACTATTGACCCTTACGTTAGCATGGTTCATCAATATAACACAAACTATTGAGTAATTGCCAATGTCCAATGTGCTAATGAATTTTAAAAATATATCTATATCATCAGGGATATAAAAACTGTTTTATAGTCGAATTACAACACCTTTCTTTGCTTATCGGTGTCATATCGCTTCAGCAATATAATCGCCACTATCAGTTATACACAATACAAGCTCGGAGGCAACAATTTCAATTCCCCTAAAAGCGGCTAAACAGTTATATAAACAACCATTACAAAGAAAATGTATTCTTTATCATGTCTTCGAATGCTTAAGAGCTCAGCAGCGGCACCGCAAGAAAGTAAAATAAACGAAAACTCCTACCGAGTACGTACATACACATGTATATATGTATATGTAATTCATTCTGCACATATATTTCTATGCATTTCTGCAAGTGCTTTTTGCAAACGTTGCTGATTGAATGATTTTAGAGTTCAAAGCGTTTGACCTCACCTTTTGTGGTGATTTGCAATGAAAACATGTAATGAGGAAGGATCTATGTGTAGATACACATGCAACATACGGTTACCTACTACTCATACCCAAAGATGCTTGGCGATTTGCTGCGGTGAAGAATGGTTGTTTTTGCTGAAGCGACTCGGAGATAGTTGGGCTTTATCGCTAGCTTTTGTGTGCCGTCATAATTGTAGTCGGTTTATGGTTGGCTTAAGTGATTGTTAGTTTTGTTGTTTTAGCTTTTTATTGTCGCCGAGTGTTAATAGCTATCTGCTTGGCACTAACGCCCATTCACTGCACACTTTAATCACACAGTCACGCCTGATTATTTCAATATAACGGTGCATAAATCCTTTACTATTTATTGCATAAGTATTCTTATACATATACATACATATATGTATATTAAGTGTACGTATATGTGTTAGCAATAAGCTCACGTAATAGGAAAAGTAAAGTTTTGGGCATGTTATGGATTTTTTCAATTACACTCTTTCATTTTACTATGAAGCAATTTAAGGTGTAGATGATTGATCTGTGCAAAAATTTGTTATGGAATCTAGTTTAACTTTACTTAAAAAGCGACATTTCGAATTAAATACGTCAAATTTTCACCAGACTGAGGTTGAAACATCTTGGTAGACTTTTTGGCTTCAAAATGGTTGAAATTAATGCTGCATCGATTGATGCAGGGCTTTTGATCAATATCTACGAGTTTTTAGCATCAGAAACGACCACTGTTTGCAGTTGTCAGAGTGGGATCCTTCCAAAACTTTGAGGCGGAGATCAGCTCAATGTGCTGATCGAACGAGATATTTATATAATGATTTCAAAAAATTCTTTGAAGATTTAATCTTATTTTACCACAGAGAAGTTGGCGTATTTGAGCTAAATACATGTATGTATTTGTAGTATCCAGGTGCTTATAATAATATTAAAATGAAAGGATAAGATACTGTTGAAAAACACAAAACCATTTTCTTGGAAACAATTCTCAGCCGTCTATCGAAAACTATGTATATATGGTCCAATTGTACATACGTGAACTGGTCCCTCAGATTTTGAGTTAAAAACCTGAAATTTTATACCCAACTGACTACAGACTAACCGATTAAACTCGAGTCCTTGTATGGACAACTTTTTGCAAGATACCTTTACGGATTATTTTCTAGAGCAGCGCTATAACCTCCTAATTTTCAAATTACTGATACTGACCGATCAAAATCAAGATAAAGATCTTTATATAACTCTTTTAGGATGTTCTTTCTAAGTATTTTTCCAAGTAGCTTTGAATTTGGAGTACAAACGATGATTACATAAGTTTAAAGTCCAACGGATGCAAAATCTCTAATTAGAAAGCAATCATTTTTTTTTTTATCACTTCTCTTTAGATCATTTCTTTATGTTTCTATGCTTATTTTCAATCGGTTTGCACAAAATTTATTACTTCGGAGCACAAGCTGCAAGCTATACTACCTAGAATAAAAATTGAGATATCTTGATGAAACTTGGTATACGCGTTCCTTACGCAAATTACGAGTTCGTAAATGGACGTAATCGGCCACACCCACAAAACGCCAGTAAAGAAAAACCTATAAAGGCCATCACTAAGGACTAAATTAAAATACGAAGCTCTAATTTGACACTTGGGATCGTATTATAAAGTGTTGCTGTGGACAAAAAAGTGGACGTGGTAAAATCCTCTAAAAAGTTTAGTGAACATACCTCCGAAATCACTAAAAAACCAAATTTTTTTAGCTCAGATACTATAAGAACTTCTACGGGCAGTGTGAAATTGATAAAATTAAAAGGTAACCCCGCTCGCTCCATATATAACGGCACTGTTCAAAACTACTAAAATTGCGAAAAATTAAAAACTAATTACGCCAGAGACCTTAAGTTTTACCTCAGAAACGGTATGAGAGGGCCTTATAGGAATCGGTGAGAAAATTGGACGATGGGTGTGACACCCCCAGCTTTTTGATGAATCTCATATCTTGGAACCTTACCGACCGAGTTCAACTAAATTTATTATTATATATATCGATCAATGTGTGGAATATGCAACTGAAATTCAAAGAGATTAATTTCCTGACAATAGTGATTTGTGTATAAACAAAAAACTTTGGTTGCACCGATGCTGAATACCCTTCACGGGTGCATTCCTGTTAGTTACTATATGTTAAGTTTGTATGGAAGCCATATGCTATAGTAATCCGTTCTGAACAATTTTTTTGGAGATTATATTGTTACCTTAAGCAGTAATCCATGCCGAATTTCGCGAAGATACCACGTCAAATGTGAAAGTTTTCTATACAAGAACTTGATTCTGACCGTTCGGTTTGTATGGCAGCTATATGCTATAGTAATCCGATCTGAACAACTTCTTCGGAGATTTTATTGTTGCCAAAAAAAAATAATCTCTACCAAATTTCGTGAATACATCTTGTTAAATGTGAAAGTTTTGCATAAAAGTACTTGATTCCGATCATTCTGTTTGTATGGCAGCTATAACATATAGTGATCCGATATCGGCAGTTCCGTTAAATGAGCAGCTTTTTGAAGAGAAAGGGTTGAATCGGGTGAATACTGGATTTACTCCATTGTATGTGAGGTACCTTAATGAAACCCAGTTTAAATTTTTTTAGGATATGGCATGACAATAGTTAATGGATGAAATCGGTTCTATACTACCTCAACTCACAAGATTTGATTTTCGTTTTTCCTACAAATCTTATGCCTTATATATCGGTCAGGGTTTGAGTTGTATAGAGTATATAGTATATATGTATATATAAAATATATTGCATTTCGATCCGCTGGTTGACTTTTTAAACCTTAAGGTATTTCTCTGATTTTGATTCCAGGTAAAAGTCACGTCGAATAACAAGTAGTTGGGTATCAAAATATTTTACAAATTTTAGTAAAATTAACATATTATTTAAAACAAAAAATATTTTGTTGTTTTTAGCACTTTTTATGTTTAATTATTAATTTCATTTAATTAATATTTCTTTTCTTCAAATTATGCAACAATTTATTTCCAATTCATTTGCCAAAATTTTTTCTCACACTTTACAAACATAAAAATACACATTCATGTAAATTTGCACAATTTCCTAATTTGCAGACCATGAAAATGTTCGATTTCCTTGCCATCCTCATATATCTTCAATTGTCTGCGAATTTGTTGCCACATTCAAACGCGCAACCCCAGCAGAGTTCAACGGTTTTTACAGAGTTTTCTGCAGATTACAAAAATCAGCACAACAACGATGAGGTAAGTCCCACACGATGGCCAATAAGCGCATCCATGAAAGCAGTTAAATTAAATAATAAATTGTTGGCGTAATTAAAACCGAAAAGAGGTGAGCTAATGTAATGGCGATTTGCTGCGCAGCATGCCATCGAAATTGCGCGTGAAGAAAACCAAAACAGATTATCCATATGCAAATGAGTTTGTGGCCAAGGTGGCAAATGTGGGGTAAAATTGAAGACTTCACACCAAATTAACGAAGACGTGAGCAACTTGACACACAACGCACCTCAAATGTGAAAGAGTTCCCACATAATTACATCACAGCTAATTACTTGTATTTATGTGTGTGTTGTTGGTAATATTTCAGTTTATTGCTTGTCTTTTTAGGTAAAATACGCGTATCACTACTACATCGATCATCCGGAATCCATGGTGCATTTGTACCATCGTGAAGAGCGCAATGGTGCGAGTGTCACTGGCGAGTATGGTTTGCTGGAGCCCAACGGCAATGTGCGTAGTGTCTACTATATGGTGGACGCGAATGGCGGCTTTCGTGCCACTGTGCGCACGCGTACGGCAGCAAGCAGCACACGTCAACTGATTCGATTAGAGCAAAAACAACCTAAGGAACCAATACAACATGCCCAACCAGTGGCTTTTATCAATTGAGGGGAGTATGTGGTAATGCAATATGCAATAGACATGAGAGGAGCGTATATGTACTAAAACTCCAAAAAATTAATATTTTTATAATATACTAATAAAGACGCTTTAACATTTCCAATTATTAACTTCTAAAGAATCTAAAATTTTGTAGAAGGAAACGGGACCCGAAAATTGTGAGAAAATTAAAAAAAATGCATCCAAATTTCGAAGACGTGACAAGTTTGTGACCAAATGAGTTTAACGTCTGAAGGTCGGAGTACTGGTGACTGGAAAGAAATTTCGGCAATCAGACTTTCATATCTTAACCTTGAGAAGTTTATTGGCTATTGGATCCTATTCACAATTATAACCCTTAACAATAACGAAATCTTAATAAACAGTATATTTTTTTGCAGGTTTTATAAAGAAACGAACGCGTCATAAAAATTCATAAAAGATTACATATAACATTTATAAGAAGTAGGTTTTTTATACCCTGAACAGGGTTTATTAAGTTTACCACGAAGTTTGTAATACCCAGAAGGAAGCGCCGGAGACCATATAAAGTATATATATAAATGATCAGTTTGTCGAGTTGAGTCGATTTAGCCATGTCCGTCTGTCCATCCGCCCGTCTGTCTGTCTGCATATATACGAACTAGTCCCTCAGTTTTTAAGATATCGTTTTTATACTCTCGCAACAATGTTGCTAAAGAGAGTATTATAGTTTTGTTCACATAAAAGTTGTTTGTAAGTCCTAAAACTAAAAGAGTCAGATATAGGGTGACGAGTAGAGTTGAAATCCTGATGTCTGTCTGTCCGTCCGTCCGTCCGTGCAAGCTGTAACTTGAGTAAAAATTGAGATATCATGATGAAACTTGGTACACGTACATATTTCTTGGCTCCATAAGAAGGTTAAGTTCGAAAATGGGCAAAATCGGCCCACTGCCACCCCCACAAAATGGCGGAAACCGAAAACCTATAAATTGTCATAACTAAGCCATAAATAAAGATATTAAAATAAAATTTGGCATAAAGGATCGCATTAGGGAGGGCCATATTTGAATGTAATTTTTTTGGAAAAGTGGGCGTGGCCCCGCCCCCTACTAACTTTTTTGTACATATCTCAAAAACTACTATAGCTATGTCAACCAAACTCTATAGAGTCGTTTCCTTCAGGCATTTCCATATACAGTTCAAAAACGGAAGAAATCGGATAATAACCACGCCCACCTCCCATACAAAGGTTATGTTGAAAATTACTAAAAGTGCGTTAACCAACTAACAAAAAACTTCAGAAACACTAAATTTTACGGAAGAAATGTCAGAAGGAAGCTGCATCCAGGCTTTCTTTAAAAAATTGAAAATGGCAGTGGCGTCGCCCACTTATGGACCAAAAACCATATCTCAGGAAGTACTSCACCGATTTCAATGAAATTCGGTATATAATATTTCCTTAACACCCTGATGACATGTAATAAATATGGGTGAGATCGGTTCACAACCACGCCTGAAATTTAGATTATCACTTTATCATGCGAGAGTATAAAATGTTCGGTGACACCCGAGCTTAGCTCTTCCTTCCTTGTTAAATTTAGCAAACGTCATTTCCTCTTCAAGAAGTTGCTCACTTGTCGGAACTGCCGATATCGGACCACTATAACCTATAGCTGCCAAACAAACTGACAAAAGACCGAAGATCGAAATCACTTTCGGAATCATTGAATGGAAAACTTTCACATTTCACAAGATGTATTCACGAAATTTGGTATATACTATTTTCTAAGGCAAAAATGTAATCTCCGAAAAAATTGTTCAGATCGGTTAACTATAGCATACAGCTTCCATACAAACTGAACACATAGTTACTAAAAGAAATGCGCCTGTGAAGGGTATACTAGCTTCGGTGTAGTCGAAGTTAACTTGCTTTTTTTTTTTTTTTGTTTTTTATTACACTTATATCAGAAAAGCTCATAAAAGTTAGAATAAACCATTTACTATATATGACGACATTGACATAGTTCAGCGAATTAAAAGACAGCGGCTATGCTGGCTAGGTCATGTTGTCCGAATGGACGAAAACACTCCAGCTCTGAAAGTATTCGACGCTGTACCAGTCGGGGGAAGCAGAGGAAGGGAAACACCACCACTCCGTTTTAAGGACCAGGTGTTGAAGGACCTGGCTATGCTTGGAATATCCAATTGGCGCCACATGTTGTTAACTCAGCTATAATCGCGTAAGTCGTGTCTACGCCAATTAAGAAGAAGAAGAACCATTTATTTTGGGTTGAAAGTCAAATTAAATTTTGAAACATTTTTTGTATTGACCTTTAATTGACCTCCTTAAATGATCAAATAAATTTTATTTAAACTTTTTACAGAATTATAGAAAATAATTTTTAGAGGCATAATTGTGAAATTTAAAAAAAATCGGACATTTGGTCAATTTTTGATATTTTTTTGACCGTGGGTGGATCGTGGTCGTAAAATTATTCGAAAAATCATCTTCTGTGATGAGTCTCATTTTTGACTGAATGGCTTCGTCAATAAGCAAAATATGCATTATTTGTCAGAGAGCAATCCACACGTACTCCACGAGTCACCATTGAATCCCGAGTGTATTACTTTTTGTACGGTTTATCGGTCGACGTTGATTTCAAACAAATGTCTATCACGATTCTGGATTGCGATTTTTCTCTTGTACATAAGCATACCGTTAGTACTATAATATTTAATATTTAACTTTATGGCAATGATGTAGAAATCATTATGAGAGTAATAATTTGATATTTGTTATATTTTTATGATCTGTAAATTAATATAGTACTAATAATTATCTATTTCTTATTACTTAAATGTCATTTTATGCTAGGTTTTTAATATTCAATACTTCACTCGTTTTAATTTGGATTTTGCCATTTCAAAAAAAAAAAAAAATTTTTGATTAAAAGAAATAACCGGCCAATTAATATTGCCCACTCTAAATATGTCTCTCGATTATATACTAAATATAATATGTATATAAAAAAAATATATTATTTTTGAAAATTCTTTTTCGAAAATAAATAAAATAGCTTTTATCCAATATCACCCCACAACTAAAAATATTTGCTGACATCCAGTTGTGATAACCGGATATATCCACAAGTATTATATATATATTAATTCCCCATTCCGCATATTATCTTAAATGATAGCTTAGCGTGGAACGTCAACGAAAGAAAACCGTTAACAAGTTAACTGAACTATAATTATAAAGAGGTTAAAGAGCAAACTAAACCATTTGTGGCAACTTTTCATTAACTCACCGCCTTAACTAGTGACTAAGTAAACCAGCAGCCTTTCTTGTAGCCACCAACAAATAGTGGCTTTTATAGCAATATTGGCACATAATAAAAATTATAAATTGTTAGTGTATATAGTTGATATTAAATATAGTTGTTATCAAAATAAAAAAAGCAGCAGAAATTGAGTGTTTGCAAACATAAAAAAACATAAAAAATATTCAAGAATTTTCTGACCTATTTTTAGTATCTTAAATGCTAAATATGAACATACTTTCAACGTTTTTAGTATACTTGTGGTAATTTAAAGCCATTTATGACAGAAGAAGATTTTTCCAAAGTGAAACCTTATGCGCAGAAATTTCAGAAGTTAAGTTCAATGTCCTGAGGCATTGAAACATGTTAAACGCTCAGTAATGTACAACTTAACAACTAATTAAAAAACTTTTGGTTTTAAGCACTCTGTGACACGCGAATTCTTTTGTTTATTACCTTCGTTGTTTTTTAGCTACTATCACATTGACTTGCATACATAGTCTTGCACACATATAGTCAGTCACAAATATATTCATCACTTAAAGATTATTTAAGCTATAGCTTACTTGTTTTTAGATAAAAACTGTAAAAGACACCACACAGTAAAAAATAAAAATGTAAATAAAACCTAAATTATTTAATTATTTATTCTTCAATATTTATTTTGCCGCCTTCAAAGTAATCCTCATCAGATATATGCCAACGATTTTTCGAGTCCTCGACTCTTTTTGTAACAACTGTTTTGGGAAGGTCATCAGCTCCTTCAGCGAATTTTATTTTATCTCTTTGTTCGACGGAAAAGGGTATCCACGGAGGGGTAATTTCTGTTCGAAGATCAAGAAAAAATCACACTGAGCCAAATATGGAAAATACGGTGGATGATCGTTGGTATGCACTGCGTTTTTGGTCTTATAATCATATTCGTTTTGAAAAAATTCAGTTTTATCCGTACTGATTTCAACGGACTAGCGAGATATGTCAAACTCTCTTGCCAATCCTCTAACGATTTTCAAACACCGTATTATTCACTTTTTTAAATATTTTCATCTTGAAGATATCGGAGGTCGTTCAGAACGAGGCATGTTTCCAACGATCTCTTGACCTTTGAAAGCTTTGTACCACTCGTAGGTTGTGTTTTTGATAAAAGTGAATCACCGCAAGAATTTTCCAGCATGCGCAATGATTTCATATATGAAACTTGGTTAGAATTACAAAATTTTAGACAAATTTCTTGTTCAATATTTTTATCCATATCGTACTACTGAGGTGTACCCACTTTAAGTAGAGAAGAAGAAGTCTAAAGATATGGATGCTATTCATTGCATGAGTCTTAAGCGAAAATACAGAATTATTGAGATTAAATAAGTGTTTGGTTTTCAGGGCCAAGTCGGTTTCTTTTCACGCTAATAGGGTGATTCCTGATCTGATTTATACTGAATGTTAGGTAAAAAACAAAGTTCAAGTTATAGCTTAACCGCCGCATATGCCATATTTGTTTCCTGAAAGATGAGGAATTCCTCCAAGGAACGCATAGAAAGTTCACTTATATCCGACGAAGACATTTTCCGCAGGAACTAAAGCCAGTACCCGCTTAAATTCTATCAAAACATACCCAGAGAATTGATGAGGAGGAGGAGAATTTATTTGTGTTTAGGGTTTTGAGGGCAACTATGCCAATTGTAGAATGGCTCCTTTGGCTTCTAGCGGTTCACAACTGGATGCTTTAGCTTCAGGCCGGCTCAAGGTGCTCGTGGATAATGATCGTATCAGGTCTAGTGTGGTCGTTGTCTTAAGCAAAATTCCCCTTTCAATAATTGTAGGAGTTCTAACTCTCCGATCAGAATTCTTGCAAAAAGATTAAAAACTTTACCACATACCAGCTCCAAAAGTGATTGACAGAAGATCAGATACTTCCATAATTCCTTCTCGAACGTCCCACCTTTACCAGATCAAGACTAAGACATATCGAGTCTCATACTTTTAAATATCCACAAATACAAATAAACCATCTGAGCAGATTTGTGATAGATTCAAGTCACTTTACCTATAATTGATATACATCCACAAGAGTTTCTTATTTGACTACACAAAGAAATGTACATAGCAGTATAAATGTGATCAACAGTCATATCGATAGATAACCCAAACATACTGTCAAACCTAAAAGTATATTTTTAAACTATTGAAAATATCTTTGGTACTTAATATACCATTAAGAAGTGACTTAAAAGTATATAGCTATCTATTTTTTCAATTTTTCGATAGCACAAATTATAGGAACTAGACCTGAAATGTTATTGATTTTTGTTTATCTTTGATAATTCATAAAAATATTTAATATTTGGAATGTATTCGGAATTTTTTTTGCCTAAAATTAGGTTTCTGGGTTTAGTTACTCGTTTGAGATCATGCAGATTCTTCTTGGATGATTAAAAACTGATTATTTTTGATACCGAATTACTACTCATTATGGATCCAGAAACCCCTACGTATCTTGTTAAGTTATTTACTTTACCGAATTCTCATCATGAAAATTTTTTTAGTTAATTAAACCACTAAATTTTGTATAAGTATATATTTATTCAGTTTTATTGCTCGTTTTCTTATTTATACATTATTATTTATTTACAATTACTTTTCATAAAAAAGCATTCGTTTATTTTTAGCATTCGTATTTACTAGTACGATTACAATTGGTACACAGTGTTTGTTTTATAGCTTTGTTTTTAATATATAACATTATATTTATGTAATTTCATATAACGGTGTATTGTGCGCTACCAACAATACAGTTTAAGTTAAAAAAGTATTACAATAGATATGCATTTTCGTTGCTGCTTTCTTATGGCAAATCAAAAATTAAAAAAAAAAAAAAAAATTGTGAGCCCCAAAAGTGGCATTGATCATGTGGTAAAAGCTAATATTTAGTTAACCTTCATTGGGCGCCTCAAATGCAGCGCACAATGACAGGCAGTTGGCAGAGTTTACAAAATGCAACAAAAATTGTGAAAATGTCAATTATATAACAGTAAATTAAAATGCTAAAGTACTTGATGATTTGTATATTTGCTGTACATTCTTGCTTTTGTTGGTGTAAATGCGTTTGAAAACTTTTTTTTCTCAAATTAATTTGTATTTGTGTTGCTGTAACGTTGCTATATACACGTTCACCTGCTCTTCGCACTCGAGATGGCGTTCACCTGTTGACCTCCCGATGTGTTTATTTTCGTGGTTGTTGTTGTTGATGTAATTGGTAACGGCGCTTGTGCTTTGCTGGAATCGAGGAGGGACTTGCCTTTTAACAGCGACTGATCTTTCTCGTGCGCCCACTTGGCTTGTGTGGCAGCTGCGTTGGCAGCTATAGGTGTTGCTGCGGCGGCGCTAACGGTATTTTGTCGTGTTGATGCCGCGCTGTGTGGTTGTGTTTCATTTGCTGCTTTTTCGGCTGGCCGAAAGGCGTTTGGTGCGGCAATTTGTGGCAACTGTTGTGTGCGTATGAACTGCTCTTGATTGAATGCGTTTGTGTAAGGTTTTTCGATGGGTAGTGCCAATGCAGAAAGTGGATACTGTAATGAAAAGGTAATGAGTGGTGTGAGTAGATGAAGCGAAGCTTGATATTAAACCATAAAAGTTGGTGTCTAAGGAATTTTGAGGGGTTAAATTCACTAGCGAATTTCAAAATACCACATTTTCTTTTTGCAATATATTGAATGTATATGCATTTGAGAATATTCTCTCAAATTTTCAAGTTGCAAAAACGTTTTAAATTAGTCTAATCAGCTCACAAATCTTTAAATTTTTTGAGATATCGATATGAAATTTTATGCACACCCTTTTCTCCAAAAAAAACTGCTTAAACCGCGGATATCAGACTATACCACATAGCTGCGATACAAATTGATGGATAAAAAATATGTTCATGTATGGAAAACTTTTTTATTTGACGATATATCTTCTCGAAATTCAGTACCGATTATTATTCCAAGCAACTATAAAATCTTCAAAGAAATTATTAAGATCGGACTACTATAGCACATAGCTGCCATATAAATGAACCGATCAAAATCCAGTCCTTTGTTGAAAACTTTTTTATTTAACAAAATATCTTCACGAAATTTGTTAAAAATTATTGGCTAAGTAAACACTACATTCTCCGAGGAAATTGTTCAGATCGAACTACTATAGCATATAACTGCCATATAAACCAAACGGTTGAAATCCAGTTGCTGTATGGACAATTTTTTAGGTGACTAAATATCTTCACGATTTTTTTTACAAATTATTGCCCAAGCCAAGACTACATTTTCCGAGGAAATTCAGATCTATATACTACCATAGCATATAGCTGTCATAAAAACTGAGCGTATAAAATCAAGATAAAAATTTTTTTATACCAATTCTGCTATAACAAATGCACCTGTGAAGGGTATTATAGCTTCGGTGCAACCAAAATGAAAATTTTTTCAAGTTTTATGCCACTTCAAACAAAAAAATTCTCGAAAACCCCATTTTTTCTGACTTGCAATCGAATATAACCAGTTAAATGAGCAATGCAAGGAGTGAGTGTTAAAATGTGTGCGGGGGTGGTGATTTGGTTCATAAACAAAGAGCGTATTACAAGAGTGTACACTTTAAAGTAAATTTTTAAAAATTCAAGGTTTCGTGTTAATTAAACTAACTTAAATTAAAATCTTTTATCAAAAATCTTATTTTATAAAAATTTCTTCAAAATGTTCAACAAAAATAACATAAAAAAATTTTCTCCTTAACCTCAAACTCCTCACTATTTACTACTTACAAATAACACTACTACTACTACAACACAAAAAGAACATATACAAAAAAAAATCAATATTAAATATTACAATGTCGTAAATTGTTACTTTATTTATAATAATAGATTCTTACATAGTTTTGTGGCACGTATTTGACCTTCTCGTATGCCTTGTACTTTTTCGTTTTGGCATTATAGTATTTGCCATGCAATTTATTGTTCACGTCGAAGTAATTGCCGCCACCGTTGTTGCGATTGGCTTGATTGTTGTTATTGTAGTTGTTATTGTTGTTATTGCTGTTGTAAGTAGGCGCCACCACCGCTGTGTACCGTATACCAACATTCGGTATATATTTCGCTGCCAAGCTACCGCCGCCCACATTCGTACTGCCTTGCTGGGTGAAGGCATTCTCGTTGGAGGGCAGCAAGAGGTTGCCATAGTAGTGCAGTGGCCTTTGACCGGCGTTGCCAACATTATTACCGGTTGTACGTGGTCGCGACGGTGGCGGTAAAATGTAACTGAAAGATAGCAAAACGGTTTATAGTTAGAAATTATGCGCTGCTAAATTAAACTATAAAATTTTATGATAGTACAGAGGATAGTGGAAAATAACGGTATTTTTTAAATAATGCGCTCTTTCTCAACATTTATTTACTTTACCAAAGGCGAAGGTGTATTTATTTGCTTCCAATAGTCAGTGGTAAATGGCTTAGAGAATTTTGTATGATTTTAAAATGAATTTACTATGTTGAAGACTATCGAAAGTTAAAGCATTGTTATGCCAGTTATATTATACATATATTACTAATGATAAAGTGCAGCGTCTTAAATCAATTGCAATAATATAAATCACATATTAATAATTTATTAAAATTTATTTATTTTACGCCAAATTCGAATTATAAGCGAGCGATGGCTTGGCGGGTTGCCAAATTTTTTACTGTACCAAAATAAGTATATAAATTATAATAATTTAAAGTCAACTAAAAATTATTATTTATATTAAGTATTAAGTAAGGAGATATGCATTTACACCGATAGCAAAGTTGCTATACAGGCCTTTAGCTCGCTGACTTTGAGCTCAAAGCTAGTCGGGAAATGACCTCACTAGCAGTAGTAAGCTGCTTTCATATTAAACTGGCTTTAATGCATGTTCACAATGGAAGTATCTTCCAAGAAAGAGCATACGTACCCAAATCCTGTTAGGATTGGTACGTAAAATACATTTATTTTTACGTGCTTTCTAATATTCGATCTATGGCTCTCAAGTCGAGCATGAGAGGTCTACTGAACTCCATGCTCTTATCAAGGCCAAACATTTTGGATAACTCAAATTGTCACTGTTGCATCAAGGAAGATGAGGTGGAAGCTTGTAAAGACTTGTTCCTCCTCTGTTTAGCTGTGGCCAGACTTGTTCTAAATATGACTAAATATGACTCTCGGTCAGACTAAAGTTGAAACATCTCTCTTGCCATACTTTCAGCGAATCAAGAAAATTTTCTGGAATTTATATAAGCTGGCTCAATACATTTGTGGCAGCTTCAAGGCGTTTTGTGGCTATTTTTTTTTTTTTTTATTATATCTACGTGTTCTGGGTATCAGAAGGATCGGGCGTCTCGAGCCGTGGACTTGGAAATATTCGTGGTCTTCGGAGTATTAGTCTGTTTACCTAACCTAACCTTTATGCTTGTTTTTTTTGTACATTCCAAAGCCTCTTGTTCCTTATACTTATATTATTAAAATTTGGTGCATACAATAAAAAAAAAATACCTTCCTAAAAATTTTCAATACGCACATGTTGGAAATGAGTTGCCACATATCAAAAAAAGATAAATTGCAAAGAAAAAAATTGTATAAAATTTATCTTTTTTGAGCCAAGACAAGGAAAACAGACTTTTTTGGTTTAGCAATTTTTTCCACTAATTTTGTAGTAAAGTCTAAATAGTTAGTGTTTCCCTAACAAAAATTGCCTACAAACTGAACGGTTTTGTAGTACAAAAATATGACTTTATGACTGTTGAAATGCAATCCTGCATATAACAACGTACATATCCATGCAACTCTGATGTATTCAAAATGAAATCGCATTGTAACTGAACTTTATTGTACTTATACATTTTCTCACTCTTGTTCTAACCATTGAAGTAAAAACAACTATCTAAATAAAAGAGTTTAACAAAATTAACAGGTTATGGGCCCAGGTGC
>NW_017534454.1:0-4298 GCF_001853355.1 Bactrocera latifrons
GTGGGCGACGCCACGCCCATTTCCAATTTTTAAAGAAAGCCTGGGTGCAGCTTCTTCTGATATTTCTTCCGTAAAATGTAGTGTTTCTGACGTTTTTTGTTAGTCGGTTAACGCACTTTTAGTGATTTTCAACATAACCTTTGTATGGGAGGTGGGCGTGGTTATTATCCGATTTCTTCCATTTTTGAACTGTATTTGGAAATGCCTGAATGAAACAACTCTGTTTAAATGCAAATTTATTTAATAAAAATTAAAATATACTCACAACTTCCAATCTGCGTGCTCTTTCGCATTCTTTATTCTTCGAAATATTGGCCGTTACAAATGGAGACAAAAAGATGAAAAATTTCTCAATTCGAATAATAATTTGGCGGGATTTCAATCTGGCCATCCCTCGTTTCCAGTTGATAAACGTCAAAACTACTGAACTCGATTAGCTGTCAAAGTTCAGTATATTTTGACGTTTAGCAATTGTTCTCTCACCTCCAGTGAGAGAGGAGTTACACATCTCTGTTTTGCATTCTACGGACGGCAACTGAGAAAGGGTGGAGCGTTTTTCGCTGTTTCTCCTATTACTCGTGTATGGGATTTTGCGCGTACCGATCTATGTTGGCGATATCTCGAATAGGAAAGATAGCGGACAAACGGTTTTCTGTTTGCTGGTCGCACATATTTCCTGTTGGAAGATCAAAAGCAAAATAGATTTATACTATGTAGTGTATGACGAAACRATTTATGGCTACTTTTAAAGTAACAAATGCATATGTTATGAGCAAGAATGATAGAAACAAAGATTGCGCAATGATGAGTTCAAATTATGTTCGTTCTGCGCATCTACGTCACGGTTGATCAACGTACGATCAGCTGATTTTCCGTTGTTTGTGTTTCTTTGCAATAAGAAGCAATTTTGTATTGCAGGCATTCAAAAACATGAATATCATCAAAAGTTAACATCAATATAAGAGAATATTTTCTAGTGAACATTTACATACATATTTATTTAATTGTATTTTCAATTGTATTATTTAATTTTGTCTCTTTGCTGTGTTTGTTTCAACCATATAAATTTATGCAAATAAAAAGATTGAATATTTTGTGACCAAGTATCAATTTCTTGTCTTATTTAATTTTCTTTTTTTGTTATATATATGTTCAGTTAAGTTTTTATTTAAGGAACGAATTCTAAAATACATTCTAGTTCGGAAAAACAATTATTTTACTTTTGAGCTACAATTTACTAAATTACTTAAATGTGCTTCTATACATAATTTGTACATATATGCAAATCAGTACCATTTATGTCGTCTAATACTGCTCGCAAGGCTCTCATATTATATGCTGCATCAACATATCTGTTGGTTTTGAGAGTTCTCCTTCAGAAAGGTGATTCACCCAGGTATAAGACGAACAATTTTCTGAATTGGCACAAATTTCGGGGTTTTCTTTACCAAGTTTGTGGCAGATGTACCCTGCAAAATWCTCAGGTCCTTCGTTGTTGAGAATCTCCAAGTCATAATTTTTTTCAATTGGTCAGTGGAATTTAAATCAACTTACCCACGTTGAAAAATATTACCTGCAAAAATATAATAAACATACATACATGCGTATAAATAAATGGAATAACTTGTTAGGTAAGATTATTATTATGATTAGAATAAGAAACAGTGGTTAGTATCTTAGCTTAGTAACTTAGTTTATATGTAAGTACATATTTGCATTTGTTAGCATCAATACATTTTTATATAAGTATGTTTTCTRTAGTTTTAGGTTTATAATACTATGTACGTTTAATATTTTGATAATTACCGACTAGTGATAAGTAATTCCCTTCCAAATCTGGTGTGTTGTCGACTTCAACATTTCCTTCTTCTGTGATCGCTCCTTCATTTTGACCAATTATATAGAAACGCAGCCTATATTTGAACTCCTGCCGGTMAGGCTGATCATGAAGACTGCCTTTTCATCTGATTAAGCCAAAAAAAATTTCCAAAACGTCCTGGTTTAATCGGTAAGTCAAAACGTAATCAATTTTGTACTGCTGTCTTAAGTCATCCAGCAGGAATTTCAAATCATTATTGCTTTGGRGTATACCTGTAAATCATAAGTAAAATAAAAAAAATCAACTTATCTAAATATATAGCTTGATTATTACATTTTTATAATGAAAGCAAACCATTTTTACCAATGACTCTTATCTCCGTCGTCTGCTCCAGTACATTATTTTTCTTTCTCATGCAAGCGTTCCCTCATTCCATCTTTATCATCTGATACTCATTAGATCAAACCAGTCATTTTTCTATAAAATCAAAATTTATTATACATGAACATTTAAATTAATACTTTAAATATTACTTACAAGTTCGAAAAGTCGATGGCATTCCTCCCAATTTTCGTTATCTAGTACACCTAATCTAGCCGCTCGAGTTATTGCTTGAGCAATTGTGTGGGAGAACAATTTTRTGGCTAGTTTAACCTTTTACCTTTCCGCTCCTGTTACAGACAAATGCTTCTGGGAAATTTTGTGCGTACTGGAAAGCTCGTTGGACGTAAGCGAGAGCAGCTTCAGAATAATGTCTTTTATAACAATTTTTCCATTGATAGTAAAGTCCAAATCCAAAAAATGATTTCTCTGCAGCTTTATTAAGTGGGGGACATCAGCATAAACCACAATCCTGTCTCCGTTGCGTGAAAACCTGCAATAAAAAAGAACACATTAAAGTATATCACAATGTAAATWATTGCTTAGTGAATGTACAAAGGTTTCTCCACATTAATTTCAAGATCATTATATATTCTCTATTTGATCCACCCAAATCGCTTAGAATGGCAACGATATTGTAACCGCACATTTTAACGCTTAACTCAATGCTAAACAATACTTTCCTTCGTCATTTTGCAGTCATATTCCAAGAATACTGGCTGTTTCCATTTACTTATCAAACCTAAACGAACAAAGTACATTATAAAAATTTTACTTCAAGTAAATTAATGAGATTAAATAAAAGTTTGTAAGCTTTCGGGCTCGTTGGATATAATGTGATCGACTTAGCTATGTTTTCTTCTTTCCAATTCCGCCGTTTGTTTTTATCCCTTAATTTATCAATCTATGTATGTGTAATGAACTTTAGTATATTTTGCAACATACTTTTTAGAATTTGGGCACTTACCTGGCCCTTGGTGAAAATGTAGCTAAGTTTTTGCTCCAAATTATTTCTGTGCAATTCCGCGGTTTTATTGGAAATCCTAAGGCATTTAATTTCTGCCAACTGCCCGTTTTTAAACTTTTTCAAAGTGCTAATAACACTATTCAGCCTTTGTCTAAAAAGAATTAGAAATACACATACTTATGTAAGAAAAAGATACTTCATCAATATCAATTAGGGTTAACATTTCAGTTTCCAAATGCAATATTTTCTCGTCTCTCTCATCGATGACCTACTCTCCTGTAGTTTGAGGTGCCTCTCCAACTTCGCCCTCTTCAATTACTTCAACAGGGGCGGTATTCTTCAGCATTGTTGTTAAAACCTCTTTTTTGGAACGAGACTCCATCTTTTTCTGCCGTTCATTAGCCTCTGGAGGAGCAGTGATTAACGTGAGAAAAACGCAAGGCAGCAACTTAGTTAGATTCCGCGAACTTAAACCTGCCAAAGTGTTTGGTTTTAAAAGTAAAATTATTGTAATGCTATGATTACCCATTTTAAACTGCAAGTTTCTTTCGAAAGCTTCTGGCCCGAAGTGCACTTAACAAGTGCATGAATTTTTAACACTAATTTTGTCCGTACGACGAAAAAAACGAATCCATTGTTTTAGCAGAGAACGTATATTTATAGAGAAGGTTCACGATATCAAAAATTTAGGGATATTTCAATTTTGGGATATTTACTGTTTTGGATGAGTGCATTTCACCACAGAAAATTATTAGCGGGTTTCACCACTTAACATCAGGGGACACGAAAATAGCAGAATTGAGCATTTTCAGTGTGAAATGAGAAAACTTATGCTATTTCCGGTCTTAAGGAATGTACGCTTAAAGATTCGCATATTTACAATGCGCAAACGACTCTGCATATAATTTATATACATACATACATACATATGTAATATTTTATATCAAAACACAAAGCATGTACATACGTATGTACGTACAAATTAAACTCTTTCATGATGAATTCCTTAAATCTTTGGAAATCATATTTGTATTATACCTAATTATTTAATTAATGTAGGTTTGATAAGATATGCATATACGTATGTACATATTTATATACCTACATATTTATTCGCAGGCCTTTAAGTTT
>NW_017534454.1:11893-55710 GCF_001853355.1 Bactrocera latifrons
ATAAAGTTATCAATTTTGCATGCATTCACAAAAACTCGCAAAATGATATTCAATATCAATTAATATGATTGCATGTATGTAAACGTATAGAATTATATGCAAAAGGCTAACATACATCTGCAATAGAAATGTATATTTCTGAGCATAATTTTCATTGAATGCTCAGCTCTGTTCACGCTCCACTGTTAAGATTTCTCTTTCTTAGCTAGCTGTGGTGAAATGCACTCATCGTATTTTGTTAGCTTTAGACAGTTTACACGCCTGTCCGTTGTTGGAYCTTCTCTATAAATATACGTTCTCTGGTTTTAGGACTGTTTATCTTTACGGAAATGGGAAAATCTCCATTTCGTAACACAATTTTTGCCATTATTGTTTGCATCCGAACACTGCGCAACGCATTTTAAAAAGACGGAAATTTTCACAATGAATACACTTGAAAATACAATTCGAATTCACTTTCAAAAGCGGGGGCGAATAATAAGTCAACCGTGACGTCAGCAAGAACAGCTGACTGAAAGCAAACATGCGCATTGCGTAATTTCTTTCTCTATCATTCTTGATGTGTAACCTATTCACTTTTAATGTAGCCATACACGACTTACATGTGTGTTCGGTTTGTATGAAATCGTTTCGTCATTCATGAAGTGAATAGGTCACCTATTTGTTATACGTAACAAAAATATTTGTTACCCAAATTTCTGTTAGTCTTATTATTTTTGTTAGCAGTTTGTTACCTATGTGTTAGTATTAACAGGCATATATATAACCTCGATATGTTATTTTATTCTGGTAAATTGTTAGTTGATACTTCTTTAAAACACTTAACTATGAACATACTTTTTACTCCACCTCAGAAATGGGTATAAATTTTATTCCAAAACAGCTGGTTCAATTTTGTAGTGGACAGCAAATGTATTTTTTCGCAATGAATCAAGCTAACTTTTGAGGCAACAACGTAAACCAAATATGTTTTATGTTAAACATACATTGCAATGATTAAGATAAATGTACTAAAAACCAAAAAATAATAAAATAGATACAGTCGTGGGAATTATAAACATATGCATAGACTAGACTAAAATAAAACCGTGGGGCACGTCAATTGTCTACAATCGTTGATTAAAATGTTTGTTTTGTAATGTTACAAAATGAGTTTTTTTATGTTTATTTATTGAGTGTATAATAGTTATATAAATTGTTGAAATGGCACGTAAMAAAGGTTCTAAACGATGTAAACGATTGCGGCCGTAATCTTGATCTATACCAAAAAAAAAAAGATTGCAATCTGTAGAAAAGTCGCTTCGGAGAGTTTTTGTTTTTTGAAATTTCACAAAATGTGAACGGTTTAAACAAAAAGTATCGAATTTAGCCCTTTTAATCGACAGTTCTTCGTAGAAAAAATAAGAAGATTTAAAAAAAAAAGGTTCCATAGTTCCATATTGGAACTAGATATCTTCAAAGAGAAGTGATCCCAGTGATGTTACCAAGACGAAAAAACTATCATTCTTGCCAGTCTGATACTTCGATAATCTGTAAAACGGTAATCTGTTAATTTTACAAAAACAAAACGCACGTAAAAAAATACCGAGTTACGGCTAACGAATTAACAAAGCTGGTCTAAACACTCTTATTTATTACACTTTCGTCACTTCTAAGAAATTTTGGTTTATCTTATTGGTTACCGTTTTGTTACCATTTTTTATATAATTGTGCTTTATTAAATTGTAAAAACATATTTACATAAACTAAATGTTAAAATTAATAAATACCTTATATGTATATATAAGGATATGTCGGGGCGTTACTACTTGTATTTTGTAGTCAACTGTATATGTATGCAAGAGTGTCATTTGAAATAGGCGACGCATAGATGGTATATATTTCGGCACTTTGGATTGTAAATGCGCAACTGAACACTGTAGCAGGAACAGAGAAACTGTTACTGGCTAAATGAGTTAAGCTTCCCACCCCCATACACCACTACATTACACAAAACAACACTGGCACACTCACCACACTTGGAGACAACACACATCAACTGGAAGCAGCAGTCTACACCCAGCGGACCTTCTTGCTATTTTCGGCGCGCAACCCAAATCATTTTGCCTCTTTAGTTGTTCATCCAATCTAATTTCGAGTCTTTTTTATATACTTGGTACAACCTCCATTGGTTTTCGACCAAGGAGCTTACATCTACTGTCACTCCACTGGTATCCGACTAGATAGATTTTCCCTTTAGCATTTTACTTAAAATATTGTGAACGAATTAGTAAAACTTGTGTATATAAATACCTTAACGAATTAAAAGGCAATAATTTGGCTATAAAAAGAAAAGGTTTTTTTCTGGAGTGGGCGCTAAGGTGTAAGTAATAAATTATTTATCTACGTAAGTAAGGGTTAAACTAACTAGCTACTATGTATGTGAAATTTTATCGTATTCTGCGAACAAACAGAAAACAAGAAGGAACTGTACTTTTAGAGTAAARAAGCTCTGTGTCCGACAGAAGCAGAACTGTGCTTTAGATTTAAAAAGTATAAAGTGAATTTACTTTAATAAAATAAAAGTGTAAAAGGCTATTAATTTAATTTTATAAATACAGGTTTTTAATATATACTGTTTCAAAGTTAGTAAAGATCATTTTTAACATAAATATACATAACTTTACAAGTTTTAAAAAGAGTACACAAAACGCAAAACGGGGGAGAGAGGAAAGTTCTCTGATCGCCATTTACTTGGGAGTGGCCAGAAACGATTCTTTTATATATGACTCAAGCTGTTCACCACTTCCGGTCTTTGACCAAGCTGGGTAGCCAAAGAACATCCGTTTGAAGGCGAGCGAACGTGAGAAGGCGAAACATCYCCAACATAGGGTTGTGCGCTGGGTTTGGGACCCGCCACCCAATCGATGACGATGGAGCCTCCGCATAGCAATATTACCTGCCTGCTTTGCCTGCGTTTTGTGTCTTCTTCTTAATTGGAGTAGACACCACTTACTCGATTATAGCCGAGTTAACAACAGTGCGCCAGTCGTTTCTTATTTTCCCTACGTGCCGCCAATTGGATATTCCAAGCGTAGTCAGGTCCTTCTCCACCTGGTCCTTCCGACGCTACCTCTGCTTCCCCCGGCCGAAGGAGCTTCAGAGCTGGAGTATTTTCGTCCATTCTTTTAATTCGCTGAACTATGTCAATATCGTCATATGTCTCGTACAGCCCATCGGTCCATCGAATGCGACCATAAATCTTTCGCAGAACTTTTCCCTCTGCACCGTACAGCAGGACGGGAATTATGAGTGATTTATAGAGTTTGGTTTTTGTTCGTCGAGAGGACTTTGCTTCTCAATTGAATATTCAGTCCGAAGTAGCACCTGTTGGCAAGAGTTATCCTRCGTTAGATTACCAGGCTGACATTGTTGGCGGTGTTTACGCTGGTTCCAAGATATACGAAATTATTTACGACTTCAAAGTTATGACTGCCAACAGTGTGTCAACAAGTCGCGAGTGCGACGACTGTTTGTTTGATGACAGGAGATATTTCGTCTTGCACTCTTTCACTGCCCGACCCATTTGTTTCGCCTCCTTGTCCAGTCTGGAGAAAGCAGAACTGACGGCGCGGTCCTTATCAGTTTTTCTCTGAGGTGTTTGAATAGCTTGCCCGGTAATCGATCGGCCGCCGGCGCCTTGCTGTTGTTCAGGCGGGTAATTGCTATTCGAATTTCTTCATAATCGGGCAATGGAACGTCTGCTCCATCGTCATCGACAGGGGTATCGGGTTCGCCTTCTCCTGGCGTTGTATGTTCACTGCCATTCAGCAGGCTGGAGAAGTGTTCCCTCCATAATTTAAGTCTTCTCTGAGCATCGGAGACTAGATCACCTTTGGGAGTTCTACAAGAGCATGCTGTGGTCTTGAAACCTTCTATAAGTCGCCGCATTTTTTCGTAGAATTTTCGAGCGTTACCCCTGTCGGCCAGCTTATCAAGCTCTTCGTACTCACGCATTTCGGCCAATTTCTTTTCCTGTCTGCAAATGCGTCTCGTTTCCCTCTTCAACTCTCGGTAACTATCCCATCCCGCATGTGTTGTGGTCGATTGTAACGTTGCGAGGTAGGCAGTCTGTTTTCTCTCCGCTGCGACACGGCACTTCTCGTCGTACCAGCTGTTCTTTTGCACTTTACGAAAACCAATGGTTTCGGTTGCTGCTGTACGTAAGGAGTTTGAAATGTCGTCCCACAGTTCCCTTATACTGAGTTGTTGACGAGTGCTCTCAGAGAGCGCGAGTGCAAGCCGAGTAGAAAGTCGTTCCGCTGTCTGTTGTGATTGCAGCTTCTCGACGTCGAACCTTTCTTGTGTTTTTTGTCGTGCGTTTTTTGCTGCACAGAGGCGGGTGCACCAAGATAGTGGTCCGAGTCGATGTTAGGACCTCGGAGCGCACGCACATCTAAAACACTGGAGACGTGTCTTCCGCCTATCACAACATGATCGATCTGATTGGTGGTTTTTCTATCCGGAGATAGCCAGTTAGCTTGATGTATCTCCTTATGCTGGAATAACCATATTTAGGACCCCGGTGAAGTCGATCAGCCTCAACCCATTTGGGGATGTTTCCCCGAGGCTGAATTTACCGACCGTAGTGCCAAGGATACCTTCTTTGCCCACCCTGGCGTTAAATTCGCCAAGCACGATTTTGACATCATCAAGCACTCACTTGGTCACATCGTCCTTCTCTTTCGTCGGAGCGTGTGCGCAAATCAGCGATATGTTGAAGAATCTCACGTTGATGCGGATTGTGGCTAGCCGTTCATTCACTGGAGTGAATGGTATTATTCGCCGACGGAGTCTCTCTCCCTTCATGAATCTCACACCAAACTTGCCGACCTTTATATGGCCACAGTAGTAAATGCCACAAGGACCTACTCGTCTCTGTCCTTGTCCCGTCTATGTGATTTCAGCTTTTATTATCACGAGGACATCAACCAGCTGGGCAGCGGCACATTCCCAATTAAGGGACCCGACATTCCAGGTGCTTGCCCTCAATTCCTAGTCCTTATTTCGTTTCCCATGGTCGTCACCAAAAAGGGGGTCTCTCATCCSGGGCTGGTTYAATTTTCATTTGGGATGTGTTTTTACGTGGCGGATCCCAAACCCTGCGCACAACCCTATTGGGGATATTTTCGGCTTCTCACTTAGCAGAGAATACTTGATCAAAGACCGGAAGTCGTGAGCAGCTTGAGTCACATGCAAAAGAATCGTTTCTGGTCACTTCCAAGTGAATGGCGATCAGAGAACTTTTCTCACTAGCGTGAACTTCTATACCTGACTCCATCCAGCCTTAGTTGGCTCAGCAAAATGGCAACATGTTGATGGTGGAACGGTCCTACATGGCTAACGGAATCACAAGAATTCTGGTCAAAGTCTCCTGCACGGAATATCATAACTCCGGAAAGTTAGAAAATAGATTCACAGATTTTCAGCATTTCCTTGAGCACTAAGGGTAGTCGCTTATATGCACAAATTCATTCATAAACTTAAACAAAATATTTAAAGAATATCAAACGATCCTTACATACAACTAACATATTCCGGCATGCACCATGACAAGGTCAGTCTAACCTTGTATACACAAATTCGCTATTTCAGCAAGGAGTTGCTTGAAAGGCGACCACTCGAAAAAGGAAGCTCACTTCTAGTCTTAAACCCATTCCTGGACGCTAAGGAATTAATACGGACAAATGGAAGACTAGCCAACWCCCGCCTTAGTTGCAACGAACCACATCCCATCATTATCCCAGAGAAATACAGTTTCACCTACTCATTTGTAATATATCTCCACCAGCTTCCACTGCATGGTGAGCATTTCTTGATGCGATTAAAGCCACAAATTAAAAGAACCATTTTCATGTGYAACAGTGTACTATGTACAAGCACAAGATGCGTACACAGCTCATGTCAGCCCTACCACCTGAATGCTGCAACTATGCTTTACCCTTTATCATCACTGGGGTTGATTTTGCTGGACCCTTCCAGATAAAGGCCTCGATGCTAAGGACTTCCTCATTTAGAAAAGGTTACGTGGCTGTCTTTGTATGTTTTACGACAAAAGCAGTACACTTCGTGCTATGTTCGGATATGACTACTACGGATTTTCTTGCAGCATTTGCCGGCTTTGTCGGACGACCCGGATTTCCTTTAAAAATTATGAGCGACAATGGAAGAAATTATGTCGGAGTTCAAAGAGTCACGGAAGAGGAGTTTTTACAATTCATGAAAGAAGTATTCCCCGACATTGTAAAAAAATATGCACCCCAAGGGATCGATTTAGCAATTCATACCCCATGTTCTCCAAACATGGGTGGACTCTGGGAATCAGCAGTAAAGATCCTATTTAAAGAAACCGGATGGTAACCATAAATTCTATTATGAGGAGTTTACTACATTACTCCCTCGTATCAAAGCCATACTAAACTCTACACCTATCTCACCACTCTCGCAAGATCCCTCCGATTTCACAGCCTTAATCGCAAGGCATTTTCTCAAAGGAGCACCCATTCTGGCCACACCTGAGTCAGGCGAGTTGCTATCCTTATTAAACAGATGAGAGCGAATTAAAATTCTCCAAGAGATATCGGTGGAAAACTCAAGAAAAGGCATCAAAGCTTGGAGACTGCGTCCTTATACAAGACGATTGTCTCTCTCCTACGGAATGGCGACTCGGCCACATAAAACAACTTCATTAAGGTTCCGACGGTCATGTTCGAGACCGCTCGTCAAATTATACTTTCTACCAATCGTCGAAGATAAAGAAACGTAAAAYCGAAACCGCAATGTTAATAAATCGCTGAAACATTACCCGCTTACCAAATCGAAACCTCGAATAATATAAGACATCACAAAAGACCTTCAACACAATTCTATTTCACAATATGTTACTAATATCACCATTTCTCTCACAGAGCAATATGGACTTGGATATGGCATCATCGTCAACGCCAACTATGCGTTGGGTAGTTTTCGCTCCTCGCTCTGAAGCTGCCCCAATTGCAGCACCCTGGAACACCACTGCACCGGCAGCTCATCGCACAACGGCAGGCTCCATTGCGACAATGGCCCCGTGTAAAAGCACGCCAGTATCACCCGCATATCTGCAACGCATTCGATGTCCGCTATGACGCAGCCCGCATCGGCTATCGCACTGCGGTATCTTTAAAAGCATGCCGCYCATGCAAGGCCAGCAGGTGACACAGGCGCACGGGTATTGCCTGAATTACTTGGAAAACTTCCCACGCAACTCAGGAATGCCTATCAAATACTCGTTGCCAAATCTGTGTGCGGCCGCACCATACGCTGTTGCATCGCACTACCAGACACGACTCCGGGCGACCACCGGCTCCTTGCGCCAGCGGTAACGTTTGGCGTTCTTAAAGAACTCGTGTGACGGCATACCGCTTGCGCAGACCCTCTCCAACAGAATCCCGTCCCTGACGCCAAAAACGGGCAACATCACCATGGCCCATCAGCTTATTCCGCACTCCTGCCGGTCAACAGGTCTCTACAGCAAATACAGCGGCTTCTAGGCCAAATACTCGCCTAAGGGGGCCAGGATGGCTAAATGAGTTTCGACGTCACTTCACATTTACACCAGTGCACCACAACAAATCAAAAGCACGCATTCACCTCATCACGTGAGAGAACACTATACATTAACACACACACACACGCAAGCACCAAAACATGATGWCACCATCCAGGATTCCAATTAGAACAAAAGGGGATCTATTTAACGTTTTTAAAACTTCTGTTTTAATTTATAATAACTTTCATCATTTTGTATATATAATATATATATAACTTTTAAATCTAAATTTTAAAACACATGTGAGGGGCCTAGAAGGTGAGTTTTTACAAGGGCAAGAGAATCTTCCTATTCTATTAGAATAAGACAGTATGCCGTATATGCCATTAGTTAGAGTGAGAAAATCATTTAACATGGCACKATTCCGATTACTTTGGCGGAGGGGTTAAAAACCCGAATTTCCTTATAAATGGTGTATGTCCGGATAGGGGAGCTTCTCCAGAGGAGGAATATCCAAAAATAATATAAAAATTACTTATATTTTTTAAAATTTTCACGATTAAAAGTTCAAAAATATGCACTAATAACACAAGGTATTTCTCTATCTTCCATTAAATTTATTCACGTTTTCCGCTCTGTCTATTTAAATGTACACTCTAAACATTGAAATAAGTTCACATTTCAATTTTATTTTGTAATATTTCACCTAAATTTATTATTTTAAAAATCACTTAGCGAACTCGGCGTTGCAAAGGTTAGATTGTTTACAATTATGAGGAAAACGAGCGTTGCCACATCTCAAACACCAAATATGTAGTGTAATATTATATAATATAACTAATACATATATATAATATTACTTATTTCCTTAATAAATTTAAAAAAGAAAATATCCATATGCATGAATAGAGAATTTCAGCGAATTGCTTATCATCACATGGCAGCGCTCCATTTCATTCTAATTTTTGGTAAACTAACCCCATTTGTAAAAAAAAGTGTAAAATGTAATATTTAAAATGCAGATTTTTTAGGTAAAAAAACCCTGCTAAAAGTGTAAGATATGGAGTTATTTATAAGTTTATAGTGTAATTTAATTAATTTGAAGTGAAAAATGTGAATARAGTGTGTTTAATGTGGTGAAATAGCGTCTTGAAATGTACGAATTTTGCGAATTTTTTAACTTTAAGGTCGAATATCTCCTAAACTAAGCATTTGCGGTGCCTGTAACCAACCCTATATATTTTTTAATCAGGAGGACTTTCTCTTTCCAACGGTACTTTCAGATCGCAGCGCCAAAGAAATCGAAATTGTGCCTTTAATATCATATGGCGATGTGTTTCTTCTCTTCCACTTCCTGAACAAAAGTAAAAATAAGGGGATTCTTTTACACCGAAATATGCTAGCGTTATATGAACGGAACCTATTAAGCACCTGTTGGCCTATATTGGGACGAAGTTAAAAGATTTACCGTGCGATTCTGTACGTCAGTATCAAGTCTCTAAATTTGATAGAGACAATTTTTGGGACTTGAGACGATTTTGCTATTCTGTAAGTGACAGTCACAAAATCTATTACATTTAATAATTCAGAGATGCTTTTAAACTTGGATGAAAATAAATATGTCGATAACAAGAAGTAAATTTTCTATAACATAGTCAAAAAACATAATTAGGAAAAAAATAAAATTATATGTTGATTTTATTTCATAATATTTTCGAAATTTTTGTAAAATTGATTTATTTGTAACCTTTTTGTGTTTGAGTTGCTTACAAAATATAAAAAAATGACAATCGATTAATATTAATGATGATCTCTGCTCAGTATAATCAAAATAGCAGACAAGAGTTCTTTTTGGTTTTGTGACTTGCTAACTACCAGGTCTCAAATTTGGGGCAATATTTTGAGACTAAAGCTAGAGACTTTTTAGTGAATAGTAACYAGTCACAAATTGAGTTTTTCCACAAAATGTCTCAAATAGAGATTAGAGACTGCTTACAGAATCCCGCTATTAAAGAAAAAATAGAATATGCAAGACTAAGAGAGCACCCACTGCAGAATCTAGTGATATATGGACGACTGATTCGGTCAATTTATTGAGAATGAGGATAGTGAATTGGCTCACCTTCGGTATTCATTCTTAACAAAAAACTGTAAGAAATCTTTATAATTTAAGTAGACTAAGAGAATGCCCCTATGTTTTAACATTTGCAAGAGTGAAGAATAATAAGTCGTTTACACATTTGCTAACGGAAACCCYCCTTGCAAGGAATGCTTTAACTTCAAACACGCTCGTACATATATCGATTTCTGAAACATTGAATGTCGATAAATTTTCGATATATTTGATCGAAATTCCATAACCATGTTAAACACTTTTGGGTAGTAGAAGTCAACTTGCCGCAAAGTTTCTAATACATTAATAAATATGAACGAAAGTATGAAGTTATTTGAAGAAATAGTAGGAAGCCAGTTTCATAATTTATTTGTGGATTCATTAGAAGAGTATTCTGACATTGACTTTAAGGTATTTAAGTATGTATGGTTTATCTGTGATTATTATTTTGTTGATAGTATAAATTATACATTTTAACACAACAAAAAGCAGGTAATGGTATGAAGCCAGTTTCATAATTTGTTTGTAGATTCATTGGAAAAATATTTAAGCGGGTGTGTCGAAGCAATGGTTAATTTTGGGTTACGTTGTATTCCATTGTTAAATGTATTTTGTTAACAGTTTTATGAGCATGTTAATACCTTCGTAAAAGAATTATATGTGCAATACACTAACTTAAATTTAAAGTATCAGAAACACAAAATATATTTTTGGCTTACAGTTTTATTTATGGCTTTATAAGATGTTTTAAACAAAAACAAAACTTTAGTTATTTATAAATTAAAAAACAAAAAATTATTTTACTTTAATTCCATAGCAAATAATTTTATGTGCAAAGTAGAAAGATTCTTAAAATTCATATCCAATGTTATTTTAACACGTACATAAACAAAAATTTAATTAATTAATAAGTAATTGATATTTTAAATATTTTTAGTATGTAATAGTATTACCCTTTTGCAGTTTTACCATGCACAGTCTTCGTGGTATGGAACCTACTAAGTTTTACAGAGTACTTAGCTCAATTTTCTCCCACTCTGATACAATAGAACTTTTTAACAGCTTAATAGTATCATACTGCTTGGTATGTGCATATATTTTAGAAGTAAGTATACCCCAAAGATCCTCTATGGGGTTAAAATCAGGACCCAAAGCTGGCCAATCCAATAATTGGATATTCCGGGACAGAAAAAATGTTTTCGTAGCCCGTGACAGATGAATGGGGCCGTTGTCTTGCTGARATATCCAATTGTCGTCATTAAAATTGTCACCAAAAGGAATGAGCTCTTTATCCAGTAGATCAATATATACTTCGGAACTCACTTTAGTAGGTAAAAAACACATATGAGATTTTCCTTTGGAACTCCATGGTTTCGCTTATAGCAAGTCTCTCTTGGATGCCGTGTATCTCTCCAATATTTGTGATGACCATCTGGACCATCAAAATTAAACCAGCATCTTTATGTTGCTTTTTCATTCGTGGCTGAACTAGCTTTGAGTCAAACTTAACGCCCAATTCAATCTTCATAATTTGCTGAACACGCCGTCTAGTGATTGGTAAGCCTAATTCTACTTTTATCTGCCTGCAACTCATACCTTCGCTAATTGCTAAGTGATGAATGCGTCTCTTGGTCCGCTTATCAGTACGCTTTATGACACCATAATTTTCAGGATTTTTCAAATAATTTGAAACTGTATTACGATGTCGGTTTACTGACGCAGCAATTCGTCCAATGCTTATGCCGGGTTCGTGCATTCCAATTATCTTACCCCGCTCTTCATCCGATGGTTCTGTACCACGTGRCATTTTAACTGTATAACTATTCCAAAATAATAAATTATTTTTCTGCGCCCTATATTTTATACCTATTATTTTCCAATTTTTAACTTTAGTTAAAATACAAACTTTATATGTTGTCTGTTCAGCTGCCAGAGCACAAATACATGAATTTGCACATATAATTATTTTCTATGAAAAATACAAATCGCAATGACATTTTCAATTAACGGTAATTCAAATGAAACAATGTTAAACCTTATATACAAACAAAATTTGTGTACGATGAATACATACTGGAAAAAAATTTACCGCTATTAAATCTCGAGATACACCGAAAAAAATATTTGCACATAATTCTTTTACGAAGGTAAAAATTATTAGAATTATGAGATAAGAATATATATAATTTCTTTGCTTCTCCTAGGAATAGTTTTCTATAAGTTTTGGAGCAGGTGTGATTTTGGTATAGTATAATAAGGAAGGATATTTTGAATTTTATGACTATATTTTTAACTTTTATATCCGCTAACACTTTTAAACATTTAACTTTTGTTCATTTATTTTTTTTTTCGTACTGTGGTGGTAATAATACACCACATTTAATAATATATTTAAAAGATTATTTATTAAGATAACTCAAACTACTTCTTCACTTGTTGGCTTCTGTACAAGAAGTGAAGCTTCTTAAAATCAAAAACTTAGAATTCAGTTAAAACTGTAAATTTCCAAGAATAATATAAAAAAATGAAATAGTATAATAACTGACAAAGACTGCTGTCACAGTACACTAACAAAAGGGTTGCATTCTAACTAATAATCAGTGCTACCTTACGTTCATGTTTTACAGAAGAACCAAAAAAATAAAGAAAACAAATAATACCCCAATGACAGGAAATATATAACACATTAGTTTTCCACATAGAATTTCTTTCTATATTGGAAAAAGTAGTGTAATGTTAGTGGATATAAAAGTATAAAATATAAGTGTAAAATGCATAATAAACCGGAGAAGCACGCATTTTAAATATTTGACTTTTTTTACTTTAAATGCAAATATCTCAAAAACCATAAGTCAGCGGCAACTATATGTGTATATATATTTCTGATCTGGAGGATCTCCTCTATGCGAACATACCCATTTTARCACCGAAATCCGGGGATGCTATTCTAAATGTTGTTGTTTTAACGATTATTTAATCCCCGGTGGTATACTAAACCGCAACCATCTGCAGAGTTGTTTGTCCTTAACCGGATATAATATTCGATTTCGTTGCGCTTACGTAGTCCCGACTGTCGTAGAAAGGTCTTAAGTACTTAGTTGAGTATCCTTTAGTATCACATACAGCTTGTAGATTTTTTGACGTGTAGCCCAACAATTTTTTGGTGTATTCCGGTCAAATCTGATTCCACACAAGCAGTATAGCTGAAAATCGGTTTTCTTCTGGATGCCATGCTTTTTATATTAGTCTTCAAAATCGACCACAAATTTTCGATGCAGAAGTTTTAACAATCTGTGGACATTTATACAAACCCAAATTTTCTTGTAGAACTTTTAACATTATTTTTTATTGGTTTTTCGGATAAAATACTAAATATCCGACTCTGTAGTATAAAATGCGTGCCCACACCATAACTTTACCGCCGCGTGTTTGATAGTAGAATTAGGTTCGCCATTTAAAATGGCCGCCCGCAAATTGCAATCTTTTAAATAACTTTTGCGCTTACAAACGGTTTTAACGGGTTATTCTCCAATTTAAATTTGCCTCCTTAGTTTATCTTCGGACAGTTTCGGAAACGCAAAGCCTAAACCTTTTTTAACCATTTATGTAAGCCTTGTTACTGGATTATTCTTCTCTTGACGTGTTAACCACTTTTCTAACGTCCTTTATTCGTCACACTATTTTCAAATACAATTTGACGAACTCAAATTACTATTTCTGGTCCAGTCATTTAAGCTCGGAATTCGGAGATACCCAGCTGTAAGTCTGTAAATATTGTATATTGATACCCTAAAAGTTGTCTCAAAACCTACATATAGTAGATACACCCTATGTCAATATACAATATTTACAGACCTACAGCTGGGTATCTCGAATTCCGATGTGAACTTACGTGACAACATTTCTTTTAAAATGCAAAAGGTTTCGGTAATATTGATTTCATCGAAGAAATTATGAAAATAAAGGACTACTTGACAATATTAAAATATAATTTGGCTCCGGTAGTCAAAATGGTGGTTACTGCTTTGTTCAGGATAACGACCTGAAGCAATCCGTTTTAGTGGTTAAGAAACGGTTGTTGTTGTCCAGACCTCAGTCCTATTGCACACCTGCAGGTCTATATTGGGACAAAGTTAAAAGAGTAAATAGCAAAAATAAGGACAAGGATCCTCGGTCTTGTGTCAGGGAAGGAAATTTTACTTCTAAACGCTATAACCAGTTCTAGTTATGAGTTAAGGAGAAATTCGAGTTATGGACTGTATATATAGTGGCGAGCAAACCCGAAYGTTCGTCACTTCTGCACTTTCAGTGCTTTAAAAGTGCATACAACTTCTAACATTCTTAAAATTTCAGTAACTAAAATAAAAGGATAGACCTACCAAATMATTCAATACAGTTTTACTCCTTTAGTAAMTAWRAWATGAATACGCATTGAAATTTATTTTTTGCCCTAAAAGCTAACTGTGAATGACCTGTTGTCGAGTGTTATTCTGCGTTGAATTTCGACATTGAAATTGTTGTTGGTGTTAACACTGGCTCCAAGTTAGACGAAATTATCTACGACTTCGACATTATAACTATCAACAGTGACAGGAGATATTTTATTTTGCCCTTATTCATTACCAGATCCATTTGCCTCGCTTCCTTATCCAATCTGGAGAAAGCAAAACTAACCGCACGGTTGTTGGGTCTAATGATATCAATATTATTGGCGTAAACCAGGAGTTGTACGCTCTTATGAACGATTGTACTTTCTTGTTTCAGCTCTGCAGTTCGAATTATTTTCTCCAGAAGTAAATTGAAGAAGTCGCACTCCCTATCTTCGCTTTGTCTGAAAGCTGTTTGGTATGGAACGGCTCGGAGAGGTCCTTCCCGTCAGTTCCGTATTCGTTGTTTTTTAATTACCCCGCGTAATGAGTAACGTGAAATCGTGCTACGGTGTTGGATCGACCTGGGTTAATATTTTGAAGCGCGGCCGAGGGCGCCAAACGGAAAAGAGATTCTTTGAGGAAAACTCAAAATGTGATATTTGTTCTTTATTTTTTTTGGGTTCGTTTGCAAAATATGTAGGTATGGTAACACCGATTATTTGTGAGTCATTATGTGAGTAAATAGAATTGAACGGAAGTAACCTCAAAATCCATAAGTCAATAGAAGTTTTATTTTATATTCTTAATCTGATGAATCTTCTCTATCAGTCCATACTCTTTGCTCTTCTAAAACTTACCCAGTTTTTTTTTTATATAAACTTCATAATCTCAGCAATTTTAATTATGAATAAGTCTTCAAAAAGATGTCCCTTACTTTTTCAGTATACAGTTATGTGMAAAATAATAAGGACAGAGATGCATAAAAACGAAACAAGAAAAAAATTGAATTGGGTCATTAAAATTTCCGCCAGTTAACGGCACTTTTTATCACTCCTTATTAATAAAAAGAGACACATTTCGTAATTTTTGGTTCTTAACAAACCTCGCAAGCAGTTGTACGATTTAATAAGGCCATGTGATTTTTAAAAACAATAACGAAAATCGTTTTACTAAAACGTGAGAGAAGGCAAAAATAATACTTTTAATTTTAATATCAATCAATTAAACCCTATGAATGGATATGTGATCCTAAAACTCGAGAACATATTATATAATAGGTTGTCAAAAAAGTCTTGCGGTATATTTATTGAATTTTTTTTTCAATTTTCAATTGTTCATAACATTTTTTTTGATGACTCATGCCCAGCTCTTGACCGATGCTACGGCTGCTACTATGCCATTCTCTTTCGACCAATTCAACGATTATATCGCAATTTTCGACGACAGGCCTTCCGGAGSGTGGCGCATCTTCGACCACCTCTACACCAGAACGAAAACGTTGAAACMATCGTTGTGCGGTGGAAATGGGAACTGTATCGGTTCCATAAACTGCACAATTTGTATAGGCCTGAGATGCATTTTTTCCTTTATCGTAGTAGTACTGTAAAATATGCCGTATTTTCTCTTTATTTTGCTCCATGTTTGCGACGCTACAATTCACGAACGACGTAAAAGAAACGACAATCAATCAAACACGTGTTAGCAGGTAAAATGAGCTTTCCAAAAAGGTATAGCATGATCCGATGCGACGAATAAAACTAGAACTACGCGCTCTCAGCGCCAACTAGCGAAAATACCACAAGACTATTTTGACAACCTAATTTTTATTGAAACAATGAAATTTGTACAGAAAAGTAGTGAATTTACTGAATGCTTCCAAAACACTGGTTGGACAAGCAGTAAAATGGGTTCCCCAGATTGAAACACGCGGCAGGAAGTTAAAATTAGCATTGTTTGTCAAAAAAATATACAGTGCTATGTTAAGAAAAATCCATTTATTTCGTCAAAATTTATAAAATATGATTTGAATAAGCTGACCCATCAACTAACCACAAAGTACTTATAAAGGAAAATCTGAAGAGCCGATGAACGAAAAGAGGACCGTACAACATATGGATATATCCTTTGGCCTAAATAATAAAACGTAACATTTTCGGATTTGACGAAACCAAAGTCAACTTATTTAATTCTGATTGAAACATTCATTATGTAAAAATACCGAATAATGCAGCCTATAACCCTAAATGTACGATAAAAACCGTTAAATATGTTGGCGGAAACATTATGGTTTGGGGATCGTTTTCACACAATTGTCTGGGCTCACTGCATAGGATACAGGGAACTACATATGAAGGCAACCGATTGTGTGGCAATACCACAAGAGTTTATGCTATAGAACGCTGAAGACAGTATGCCACTTAGGTGGATATTTATGCAGGACAACGACCCTAAAAACACGGCTAAGTATACAAAAGATTGGTTTAAGGTCAATAAAGGAGTGGCCACCGCAGTAGCCAGATCTTATATCCATTGATAACTTGTTGAATACAGTGAAAGCGTCGTTAAGAGGAAAGTGCCCAAGTAATAACTAAGAGCTTTTTCAGCTTTTCAAAATTAATCGAATGCAATTCCAAATTTTCGTCTGCCTAAATCTAGTTGACTCTATGCCGATGCGGTGTCGATAAGTTTTAAAGAACCATGGATTTTCAACAAAATATATAAACTACTTAGAAATTGATATTATCGCAATTGAATGAAAATCAGTTACTTTTTTTTTTATCTAATATGGCATTTTTATAGTAAACTAGCTGAGCCCGCAGTCGTTGTCCACGTGAAATTTTGTGTGTTTCAAATGAAAAGAAAGTTAAATTATCATTTAATTTTGTTTTTCAATATAAAGCAGCTTGATAAATAACATTTTTTGATTTCTGTTCGGTGTACAAAAAAGATGGTTTTTCCAACTCGTGAGCACGCCACGTATATCTGGAAGAGTGAAAAACATAGCATTTTTAAATTTATGCCACACACTATGCGACTATCCCTGTGTCCTGTTGATTGTCATCTCAAATCCAATTTTCAATGGCAAATCGTTAGAACTCAAGGGAATTCGTAGAATCAAGCAAGCCCGCCTCCCTTGTATTCGATAGATGCGTATTTTTGCTAGCTAACATTGCGCGTGCACGTAAGGAATCGTAGTTACGATAATTTGGCCGGTGTCCGAACATTCGCGATGAGTTCATCTTTCGTGAATTGATAAACGGAATTGATATCAAACCACCGGAAGTATAAACCGGAATTGACTCCTTTCCAATTTTTTGAGAAGACGATTTAAAATGTCTTCGGCAGTGTCATTTTTGTCGTATCCCATAATTGACGCGGATTTAAAGGCTGATATGTCGAAATTATTATCGCGAAAAATGTGCAAACTTCACTTGCATTCCAGTGATGAATATGTTACAGCAATTTTAATTGATGGATTACTTCTCCAAAACTTGCACACACCTTACAATTCACAGTACGCAATGATTCAAATGAAGTTGAACCGCGTACATTAATCAATAGTAACCAAAGGTAGAAACAATCGTCGTTTTTCGGGTGGATTGTGTAAATTCGACCTAATGTATTGGTCGATAACACACCTGGATGTCCATCTACTGGTTGGCCTTGCGAAAGATTTCTTGAACGTTGCATGCCATGCATAATATCAAGGTATTTCTGAATATAGCAATGTTTTTGCAAACGGATAACGGACGAAATTAAAGAAATAATAATGTTAGGTTTKTTGCTGGCGGTGTTTCTACTGGCTCTATTGTATTCTCTGGGTTGAAATACACTTTTTGTTCAATCTCCTAATTATCTGCGAGACGCACAACAAGCAGAAAACGTTCATGAATTGCAAAAGTACATATCCTTCAAAGYGTTTTATTGCAGTTCACGTATCGATCGTATCGTTCAAGACCAATAACCGCCATGTTGTTTCCTTTGGTAATTCCAAACATATTTGATCGATTACACCAAACTGCAATACTAAACATTTATATGAGTTTTGGATGTGAGTTAGACAATAATGGTGAATATAGTACGATCCATATGTTGTCAACTTTGATATTCACACTTCGAAATTGAATGGTAAATGTTCTGCCATTGTCATCTGGTGAACGACGCCGATAGAGTAGATATCCATCATTTCTAGTTTGTGCTACCGAAAGAAAAGCACGTGGATTGTGTTTCGTGCATTCATTGTCAGACATATGTACAAACCGAAGTGGGATTRTGGTAGCTGCAAGGTCCATGAACCATATTGGTTTTCACCCCTTCGTATAATACTGGATCTTTCTCTGCATCAGGAATTTCCACAAAAATGAGTACATCAATTTGATCTGGTGTAACCACCATCCACCATCCAAAGAAGAGTGTGTACGTCCGGCAAACCCCTCTTTTGCATCTAACAGCACCACATATACGTTGCTTCAAGTTAATTTCCTTCAGACTTCACTTCACTTATTTCATTGAAACCTATCTTAAATTTAAACTCTAATAGCAAAATTTTTGTTAAAATCCATTTTTGTTTTGAAAATCTTAATAAAAACATGTGGAATCAACCTTGTACACGACAACTAATTAGAAACGAAAATATTCATATCAACAAAATATAATGATATTACAAACACTTCCTTACTTTCAGAAGCTACACACTCTTATTTCATCACCAAGAACATCTCTATTTGGGATATTTTTGGTACATATGGCTCTTTGAACATCACCCAGAGATGTTCTATAGGATTTAATTCTGGGTTGGACTATTCCCACTCCAAAACATTGATAGAATTTTCATAAAAAAATTTTTGTGTTAACATTTTTGTGTTGACATTTTTTAGGACGTCGACGTATTGCTCCTTGTTTAAAATTCCATCAATCCTATGGAGTGGATCAACACCATTCCAAATAAAACATCCCCACACCATGATTGATCCTCCACCATGCTCAACTACGCGTTGAACCTAGCGAGCATCAAATTCTTGAATTATTGGACGGCGAACATACCTTCGACCATCAGGTCCCAAGCGATTAATTTTTGTTACATCATTCCAAATAACATACTCCCGTAGATTTGTTGTCTTAGACCAATAAGAGCAAAAGTCTACGCGTCGTTTTTACGAATTTTAGGCAGAAGTGAGTTCCTGCGTGCTGCCCTGCTGTCAGTGAAACTCCTTTTTTGTGTCTCATAAGGAGACAGTAGTAGTTCTGCTGTATATTTCTGTTGAAGTTTTTCGAGTTTTTTCTTTTGCGCGCAATATTGAAAATAATTTTAAAACTCTGTATATGCTAAATGTCATTGAAAACAATTTTTTGAGCGTTGGACTTTATTGGAAATTTCTTTGCACATCTTTCTAGACCGACGAAGGTCAAAAATGTAGGTGCGAAGGGAAGGTGCACAGCTGCAACTTTTCTTCATTAAAACTTGAATAAAACATTTAAACTACAACTTTGACACATCCTCAATAGAAATCAATAATATTGCTAATAAAAATTAATACCACAAGGAATTTTAATTCTTTAAAAAACTGTTTCTACTTAGCTGTCGCAGTTTATTCACCTTCTATATAGTAACGCATTTACTATTTTGGAAAAAATTAAAAGAAGTTTAGTTTCATAACTACAAAACAGAGTGACTTCAGTAGTAGGTAGACTAACACGAACTATGGCAAACTTTTAGGAATATAATTAACGGCAAAAAAGGGAGGGTTTCTAATTAGCTGTCAACAGCTGTATGTCATCGCATCCTGTTAGTATTTCTTGGGGCTGCCATACGTTGATGGTAAGAAGAACGCTGACCGATATTAGGGCGACCTCCTTCGTGAATTCGTACCAAATTTCAATCTGCAATTGATCACATTGTGTAAAAYACACATATTTAAAGTTTTCACTGAATAATTTTCAATAATTTTTCTTTTGAATATCCGGATTAAGAACGACCGAAATTGAAAGATTTAAATAATTTACAAATCTAAATATTGAAAACCAAACCAAACAAACTTTGAAAAAAAATGTGTATGGAAACAAGTTACCTTTTTGGAATTGTCCAATTTTCCGACTTTTCCTAATAAAAGTATAAGGTATTTTTATTTCTAAACCTTCCCCGATCCACAACGAACAACCTCTGAAAATTTCAGCAAGATTGGTACAGCTGTTCTCTTAGCGTTACTAACCAACAAACATTAATTTTTTTGTATGGGAAAAAGAAAAGGGGTTTTTTTAGGGGTTTTCCGACAATTATTAAAAGTTTTCTTGCCGTAAAAACCATCCTTGAACATCAACGAACATTTATAAAAAAGAATTGGCCAAATTGGTCCAGGCGTTGTTGAGTTATGCGCTTAGCAACACATTTTGCGATTCATTTTTATACATAAGACTACGAAGTGTCCTTATTTTATTCACATGTTAACATCGGAAATTTGAAAACAAATGCAAATGAAACACAAGTGTTTGCAAAATACGGGTAAAATTGAAAAAAAAAAAAACTTGTCTTTAGTTTGTTCTCAATTAATTTGATTGGTTAATTGCCGTTGATTCCCCCACATTTCTAGATAAACTTTAATTTCATTAACCGCATACCACTGCCCTTATTATTTTTACATAACTGTATGGTTTTAGAGTTGTCTCCCTTATAAATTCTTCGGCTTCGGATTGGTTGATGGTTATGGGTTGTGGAGACATACAGTGTTTGACTTACTCTGAGCACACAGTAAGAGAGCTCAATGCTAGAATTCTCGCTCTGTTTTGGAGTGAAACCTGGAAACAAATTAATGTATGGATGCCATAGGCCAAAAAAAAGTCAGTTCGTGATAAATAGGGCAGGGGTTTACTAGAGTTGTGTCATTAAATTACCTTCAAAGTATCACAAAGTTATCGAACAAAATGTTGAATATTAGGCGCCTAATATGCAATATAATAATTTACGGTTTAACCGAATGATCGAACCGAATGAATGTTGAATTTGTTAATATATTGTTCAATTAATCAAAGTCAGCCCCACCCCACCTATAATTGACTTCAACTTTGTTRCTTGTTATTGATCTTTTTATTTAAAGAACAGGTTGCTTTGGAAAAAGTCTTATGTGCCTCTATGCGAAATTCTGGAAATTATTCATTAGTGCTTCGGTTGCTAAATGGGATCAGCAATGAACGGACGAATAAAAAAACTTGCCTTTGGACTTCAATACTTTTAAAGCTATATGTGTCATGCAAAGAGAGTCGGGATGCCACCCAAATGCTTGCAATTCTTGGTATATTTTATAATTTGATTGGTGTAAATTAAGTTTTGATCAACACATTTTTTTCTAGGCGTACTTGCTAAGTCGGCCTACACCTCAGAGGAATCTCGGAAAATTTTTGGTTACAATTACGTCAAGAATATTCTTGAAATAATAAGTAAAAATTTTTGCTCCCCTGCAAATAATTTGGCGGTTCTTCGTCTTATGGTTATTCTGTTACAATTTTACCCTGAATGCAGTGTTCAAACTAGTGGCATAGTTAAAGATTTTGTGTCTCAATTTATGGATTCCCCCAATCATAATGTAATGGAAAGTGCTGCTAAATGTTATCATCATCTGCTTTCTATATCGAAATATGGTTCGAATAGAATAGCAGTGAAGGATCTTTGGAAGACGTATCAAGAAGCACTCTTAGATATGTTGCAAACGTTGGCGGACTCATTTTTAGGAGTATTAAATTCTCCAGTGATTGAACCTATTAATTGCGATCCTTTGAATATTCCCATGTTGAAACTTTGTGATGATCCAATAAAAAGAATTTCACAAGTTTTCATACGCTTYAAAAATGTGGCGGTATATTTTATTGTGACATTACGGTAAATGAATGAGTTACCTAATTTTTTAATAATTGACCTAATTATTATTTTTAAAAAGGGAACCATTTTTAAGTGAAAAACCTGTCAACACAAACAAAATCTTTGGAATTATAAAAGGTGCCTTGAACGTTGTTCATTTATTCACATACAGAAAAAAAACAATTATTGGTATGATGCGTAATCTACTCCTACCTGAATTTTATTTCATTCTGTTACAAATTTTGAAGGCTTTAATGATAACGTAAGTAGAAATGAAATTATAGTAATGCTATACTTAATTATGTATATATTTTTAGATTAAAAAGCAATTTAAGAAAGAATTATAAACAAATATGGATGATTTTGGGAGATATGCTTAAACTTAGTACACATAAAATCGTAATTGAACAAAAAAAAACTTATATGTAAGTTAAACTTTACTTTTAAATTCGGCAATAACTGGTAATAAATAAATTTTTCTTAGGCGTTTAAATGGGAAAATATTCGATGTCATTACTTTATGGTGTAAAATTGTTAATCAAGGTAGTCGAAGTGATTTATTGATTAACTTAATGCTGAAGGATATGCAAGATATATCCTCTACTTTATCGAAGGTAGGTGCACAAAATGTTAATAAGATGGATATAAATTCGGGCTTACCCTGCGAATTATGATCTATTGCGCTCATCTACAGACTGATGTGTATTCTAGAAACAGGTCTTCAGAAGTTTTTGGCTGGCTATTTGCATATGCATACATATATTCAAGGGAGTATAATCTCATTCTGGTTTATAGATGTTTCTCACTAATGCAGGTACATACATGAGTAGGGTTTCTCTCTTATAGAGATACGCAGCAATAAAAATACGCAGCAAGTACGAATGTAGTAAATATGTATGTAATGTGATATGCATAATATGCAGATATATATTATGTACATATATATTTTTAATATATAGGGTTTATATTACGTTCATTCGTATCCGAAAACAGCGTAAACTGATTTTATACAACAGGATCAAGTGTGCTGCTCATTCACTCCTTGAGGAGCAGTTTCATCAGTCAGTTCGTTACCGGATTCAGATAATTAAAGGGGGTCGATCTGATTTATATAATCTTAGAACCTTTTGGCACATGGTATAACACACTGGATCTACTATTTGCATGGTTAACAGGGGCAGTAAATTACTCGTGMAAAAAAAAAAATAAATAAATAAATAAAATAAAATAATAATAATTCTTACATAAACAGAAAAACAGAAATACTTAACAAAGTTACAGTTAAAGAAAGTAAAAATTGCACAAAAGGTTTTTATTACATCACTAAAAACTAAAATAATTCAAAATACTTAGTTTCATTTATAATATTAAATACTCAATGTATATGGTTCAGTTTAGTCTTAAGTCAAAATTGACTTTGACAAGCGCCCTTCAAAATATCTTTAAAGCAAAATAAATATTATTAACAAGGTGCGTGAAATTCTTTGATATTATATTTACCCTGGTTAATACTTTGTGGAATAAACGTTATTCCTAATCACCGCTTCATAGCTGGGTACAGGTTTATTGCAGGAAGCAATTTAATGTAGCTAAACTATCCCAAGAAGATGAGGAACCGGCTAATTATTAGCAAGCAAGCAAAGCAAAAAGAGATTTTTGGAAACATCTATTTAACGGTATCGAGGCTAGGGCAGAAAACTCTCGGTACAGACGGTGCTTAATATTCGAAAGCACCAGAAGCCAGGCCGTATTTGAACGGTTTTCAGCTCTGAAAACCATATGGATGAGCGCACACAATTCCATTCCGATATATATATAGTGTCACAAAACAATGTATATTTCTGCGATAGGCAGTTTGAAACCATTCAAATATATACATATATTTTTTATATATCGAAAAGACTTTTCGTATTTTGTTAATACATGACTTGCAGGTGAGATTTTAGACTTCATTTTACGAAAAATAATAATTTCGGAGAATTTGAAAAAAAATTAGAGCTGTTTAAAATTGAGTGAAAAAAATTAAGAATTTCGATTTTTTGAAATTTGTGAAGTTTATGGATTCGTCGCGTTTCGCTTATTTAAGGAGTTTTCCTGTCGTCTATGGCGGACTGTCTGTCCTAATACTCGTACACCAAGCTTATATTCCATTTGTGCTCTAATTTCGCTCGACGTCTAAAAAGGATCCACCTTATTCAGCTTGGCGTCGCTAGGAGTTGTCTTTCAGTTTTTTACGGGGCAGACTTTCAAAAGACATGCTTTTTTTTTTTAAATATTGTAAAGCCTTTTTAACTTTTCCCTACAAAATGTTAAGTATTCAACTATTTTCGCAATATTTTTGAACTTTTGGTGACATTTCTGTATACCTCTTCTTTCTTTTAAGAGCCAACATTAAATTTTGTTTTAAAATTGGTAAACATTTTACTTAAATGCTAACTTCCATCGAAACGGTGCGAGAATTCATCAAAAATCAGCCAAATCATCATTGAAATTCATCGAAATGGAATTGAACATCTCTATTAAATCGATTTATCGTATTTTGACCGAACATTTGGGCTTATTCGAAGTGTTTGGCCCCAATATTGCGAAGATTAAAGTTGGCGTTCGTTGCGATAATGCGTCGTGTCATCGATCGACGCTTGTGATCGATTAAAAATCAAATTTTTACCATTAACCACTCATTCACCTGATATTGCACCGTGCGATTTCTTCCTTTTCCGAAAAATGTATTTACCCATAAATATGTCTCGAATCATACGTAGATCCGGCATACTGGYTGTCCTAGGCCGTACCGACCAACAGCTAAAACACTCGTTCGACTTGCTTTTGGACCGTGCAAACAGCTATGTATATTGAAGTAGAAGGAGACTATTTTAAATAAAATAAATCAATTTTGCCGAAAAACCCATTTTTTTATGTCCTGTTTACTTTTCAAAGCACTTTGTATATACGGACAATTCGGGGTGAAAATTTGAAATCCGGGTGACTGTTTGTCCGTCCGTCCATCCGTGCATGCTGTAATTTGAGACATCTTGATGAAACTTTGTATGCGGGTTTCCTAGAACAAAAGAAAATTACGAGTTCGTAGATGGCCCCGCCCACAAATTGGCATTAAACCAAAACCTATAAAATGTAATTTTATACAGGGGATAGCAGTAGCAAGGGGAACGTGTGGAAAAATAATTTAGAAAAGTGGGCGTGTCCCCTCCCTCTAATAAGTTGAATGCACATGTCTTCTAAACTAATAAAGCAACAACTAAATTTGCTGAGCGTAAATATTATAAAAAAATAAAATAATTCGAGCTGCAGAACTAAATAGAGAAGGTGCTATCTYCTATAAGATTGAACAGCTGCTGGCGTATGCCGACGATATTAATATCATTGGCCTCAACAYCGCGCCGTTAGTTCTGCTTTCTCCAGACTGGACAAGGAAGCAAAACAAATGGGTCTGGCAGTGAACGAGGGCAGTCGTCTCACTCGCGACTTGGCTCACACGTCACTGTTGACAGTCAACTTTGAAGTCGTAGATAATTTCGTCTATCTAACCAGCGTAAACACCACCAGCAATGTCAGCCTGGAAATCCAACGCAGGATAAATCTTGCCAACAGGTGCTACTTCGGACTGAGTAGGCAATTGTGAAGCAAAGTCCTCTTGACAAACAAAAACCAAACTCTATAAGTCACTCATAATTGACGTCMTGCTATATGGTGCAGAGGCTTGGACGTTGTCACTAACTGATGCATTGATAACATTGCACATGATAACATTGCGAGTTTTCGAGAGAAAAATTCTGCAAAAGATTTATGGTCCTTTGCGTGTTGGCCACGGCGAATGTATGAGATATATGACGACATTGACATAGTTCAGCGAAAAAAAATTGGAAGGACCAGGTGGAAACGGACCTGGATAAGCTTGGAATATCCAATTGGCGCTCGGCTATAATCRCATAAGCGGTGTATACGCCAATTAAGAGAAGAAGAAATATTATAAAACTCCTCCGCCCACTTTCAATATAACTACTAAAAGCGCAATAAATCAATAACTAATTACACCAGAGACATGAAATTTTTGCTCCGAGTTTGTGAGAGAAGGCTTTATGGGACCTGGTGTGAAAATTGGACGATGAACGTGGCACCGTCCACTCTTTTCTGAAATCACATATCTCTGGACCCGATCGACCGATGTCGACCAAATTTAGTACGCTGCATTCCTCTCATATTCCTGTTACACAGTGTGAAAATGGCTATCGATCTACAACCACGCCTACTTCCCATATAGCACAGTTTTAAATTCCACTTGATTCTCTCACTTTCCATTACATAACTTAGGAAGTAAATATTATAACGGGATGTAATTTCGCACGATTAATTTCTTTAAAGTATGCCACCTTATGACTGAAAACTTTACAAATCAAAGAAAAACTGTTCAAGCAATTACTATAGATACCGAATATTTGGCCCTAGTATCTATAGATGAATGTATGGGATATACAATGAAATTAAGGGAGTAATCTTTTCTGACAATAGTAATTCTGTGTATCYAAAATGGGTTGAATCGGGTCAATACCGCCCTGAGCCCTCATATACTTAATAAAATGATTTTCAAACTTCTACGTGACTCTATGCTGAATATATTATAAAAAAATKTTTACTCATAACAATATGTCTTTGTGCCTAAATTAGCTACAATTGGGCGAAAACCTAATGCTGGATATGAATGTTGATTGTTTGTGAGGTACCTTGATGAAACCTAGGGAACATTGTTTTAGTATGTGGCATGATATTAGTTAAATGGGAGCCTAGTTTAGAGAATTCAAAAAATCGGTTTTTAGTGGATTTTTTTGGGAAGGATTAATTGATTAAAGCGAAATTTCTAGGGTTTATAGTTATATACGAAATCTTTGATATTCTGCCTTTGGGTTGCATTTGCCCGAGGCATCTCGCATGTGCATTTGTCGGATGGCGGGCAGGATGCACGTTACCGTTCACCACTAGACCCATTCGCTTCGCTGCCTTATCCATTTTGGAGGAAACAGAACTAACGGCACGGTTGTTTACGCCAATGATATCAATATCATCGGTATACGTCAGCTGCTGTACACTCTTATAGAAGTTGGTACCTTCTCTGTTTAGTTTTGCAGCTCGAAGTTGTCTAAAACGTTTGGTATAAAACGGCTCGGAGAGGTCCTTCCCGGTCCTGACGGCTTACACAGCCATTTAGTTTTGCGGGGACACCAAAATTAGTCATCTTGTCATAAAGGCAGCTCGTTTTCGTGATGTCAAAAGCTGCTTTGAAATCGACGAAGAGGTGATGCTGTCGACTCTCTTTTCACGGGTCTTTTCCAAGATTTGGCGCATAGTGAATATCTGATCAGTTTTTAATTTGTCAGGTCTAAAGTTAAACTGATAAGGTTCAATCAGTTTAATCAACTGAGAGTACCGGGTCTAAAAATTCCCCAAAAGGTTTGCGGTGCCACGCCCATCGTAAAATTTTCACATAGATTCCAATAAAGCTGTTTCTTTTGGTGGTAAAATTTAATGTCTGGCGTATTTAGTTATTGATTTATCGACCTTTTAGTAGATTTTAATAATACCGTTATATGGGGAGTAAGTGGGGTTATCTTCCGATTTCATCAATTTTCACACTGTTGGTAGAAGTTCTATAAGATTTGTACTCAGAAAATTTTTGATAAAAAAAATTATATTAATTATTAAAACACATATTTAAGGAGCTCGTGTTATAATTTGAGACTAATCGGTTTAGCTGTTCTCTAGTAATGTTGGTCACCGTCTTTGAAAACACCATTTTGGAGAAAACGCGTTTAAAGTATGGAATGCACTTCCAAGCACTCTGAAACGCCTTTTCAAAATTGAATGTGACTTCGAAAATATTTTCCCGATCGATATGAAAGTGTTTGTGTATTCTGACTTATATGTGGATTAAGATTAAACCGTTTTCTTAAATTTTAACTGTATATGACCCATTAAATACGAAGTTTAAATAATTTTTTCTATGAAATTTGGTGTTGTAAAAAAAAATCGGATGTTACAAATTGTTGTGGTATAGTCATACTTTAAAAAGGCTTAAAATTGCCTTCAGAATGTTTGCCTGTGAAAAAATAATTATAATCAGAGTAAAATAATAAATATATTTTTTACAGATATTAAACAGTAAAATCTGTTCTTCAGAAACTGATTTGGAGACCATTGTTCAAGAACTTATTTGTTCCAAACAAAAATGCATATTCCAAGTTCTAAATTCATCTCCAAATAATGCAAAATATGATATCAATAAGGTATTTTCTTTCTGGTAATACAATCTTCGCTTTTTATTATTAAATCTTTTTGATTTTTTTTAGACAATTGTGGCAAATGTTTTAACTGCTTTTAGTGGGATGTATGATCTATCACTGAATAAATATAATTATAAATGTCGGACTGATTTTGTTTCAACTCTATTCTCGATGTTTACAGCAAATATTTATTTAGATCGATCAACAGCTGAAATTTTTGTCAACATATTACGACATATACCTTTAACAGACCAAAGGATTGAAGATACTAAATATGCCTTAATGATGCTACATTTGGAAAGCCGCATACACCCTCAAAAGAATAATTCTTCGATTGAGATTGATCTAGGAATTGGTTTTCCAATGCTAGAAGATGTCTCAATAAAATCAAATTATGTTAATAAGATGAGTGTAAAATCTACAGGAGATATAACGAAAACAGGTATGTTTAGAAATTTGTACATTACATTAATTTAGTAAATTATATTTTTTCCCCCTACCAACATGTTAACCATGGTATTTAATTGCTCAGCATGTTGTTGTTGTTTTTACGGTTATCAATCCCCGTTAGGATGGTGGAGGTTATCAGTGATGTCGTCGACGTCACCTAACGGGAGGCCCAGGAAACGTGCCGGTCGGCGTACTGTACGACGTCGTCGACGTGGTCGAAGAACGACCTCTTGATGCTCCTAGGAAGCGGTTCCGCTCCAAACAGATGGCTTCAAGGATGGTTTCTAATAAAACATCCTAGCAGTAACTGCTTGAAATAGTACGGATGATTGACGACCGCTCAAGTAGTTCATGATCCACTTTCTCAGTCCTAAAGGAGAGCAGTTTACTCAATGTACTGCAGTAGCGTTGTGTGGTTGACTGTGTCTGAAGCTTTTAACAAGTCCAACGCTACGAGGATCGTTCTCTCACAGGGCTTGAGGCCACGAACTATCTGAGAGTTTTGTGACGCTAAGTGCTGTSATGGTGCTGTGCACTTTTCGGGATCCATTCTGGTGGTTGGCTGGGCTCAGGTGGTGAGTGAAGGTCGGGAGTAACAAGGCCTCAAATGTATTCACTACTGGAGAGAGGAGAGTTATCGGTCGATAAGATTTCCCTTTGTTGGTTGGTTTCCCATGTTTCACTAGCGGGACCACTTTTCCGACTTTCCACACATCGGGTATTTGAAGATTGATCAGCGACAGGTTGAGGACCTTGGTGAGATATCTTACTCTCGTCGAGCCTAGATATTTTAGCATTACCATCCATCAGGGCCAATGGAGGATTTGGAGGATTTTGATGACACCCTGAACCTCGTCATCGGTAAAAGTAAGTGGCGCGGAGTCGTTTGGCATTTTGCGCAGCCTTCGTTTAACACATCGTTTAGCTCTGTCTACCTCAGGATGCAGTATAAACTGACTGTTAAAAAAAACACGCGGCTGAGCGGCTGTTCAGCTTAGTTTCTTAGATCGCAGCTATCGATACGCGCTCCCGATTCATGAGTGCAACTATCTCCTCGATCTTGCTCTTTAGTCCGTTGCAGATAAATTGAAGTAGACGGGTTTGTTGCGGGTATCCGTGGGTGATCCTGGGGGTAAGGGAGTGACGTGTGGGTGGTATTTGTTGCAGCTGCAAAACCCGGTTGTCGCACTAGGGTGTTGGTTGGCGACGCCATTKTTGTGTGTTGCGGGGCAGACTACTGTAGCATGGGGCGACGTACGACTCACTCCACTCACATGTGGTGCGTAGGCCGGAACACGTAGGGAAGTCACACCAGCCAGTGCAGGAATTGCGCTTAACTGATGTGACGTTCTGACGTATGACGGTCTGACACACGGAAAAGAMTGTGCGAGGAACCAAGAGTTGCTGATTGGTTCTCGCATGATGTTTGGAGCGGGAGGAAGGTTGAGGGGGTAACAAGTCAAAGTGTTAGCTCTGTAACCTGTTTGAGCTCCTGGGGACCGTGGAGGTCCTCTGTTGGCCATTTGTGCAGATTGCACACGATTTTTTTCATATATTTAAAGTTTAGACCCTTAAGAACATATTCTCCAAAGGAATTTTAAAAATTAAAATTATTTTAAGAGCTACATTTACTTTAGTGACGCAGTACCTAGCCCGGTAGGTAGGTAGACTCACTTTTTTAAACGCGTTTTGCTCGAAACTACTTTTTTCCACACGGTACCGGAATTATCTCAAGTTCTATACAACCGATTTACTTGAAATTTTGTATGAACCTTCTTTATATAATCCTTAATTTTTTGTTTTTAATATTAAAAAAAAAGTCCGTAAAGTGTAAAAATGATTTTTATTTTCAGGCAGTTGCCATTTTCAAAAAAAAAAAAAAAAAATGTTTTTCGTGTTCCCTGAAATAGGGACTATAACAGCATCCTTACTGATTAAGAACTTGTTTTGATTTTTTTTTTCAGACCACCAGTAGAGTCAGGATCAATATCACCAGGTTGCGCAATTTTTTCATCTATCAAAAGTTCGCAATAGCCGGGTTAACTTCTTAATTTCAAGAATAATTTCAATCAATAAATTGTTTGTGCAGTGTGCAAAAATTGCCTGCCGGTAAAATGCATTAAGTTCTATTATACCATACCCAGTATCTAGCGATTGATTATTTCTGAGGGTGTAGTTCCCAGACAGTACTAAAGCAGCACCACCGAAAACTTGTTGCTGTAGCGGCAGAATTCTACTGAGTTGACAGTCCTTGGCCGGATAAAAACCCGTGTCCGTTCCGATTACGTAGATCAGACTGTCGTGGGTAAACTTCATGGTTGTCGCTTAAATATTCCATAGTTCTGTGCAATGGTTCGAGAATATTTGTGAGCCATTATACACTCATCTCAAATTGTGATTGAACTTTTTTTCCACACTACTACTCTAAATGAGTCTTATGATTTCTCCAAGTTCGCCCCTAAGCGTAAACGTCCTTCTGATGAAGTAATACATAGTTCTTCTGTACATAAGAGTACTTCTACAGTTGACCTTAAGGGTCAATTTACCTCTATTACCGTAAATTATTCGATTCTTTTGAATTTAAATGTAGTTTATGTTAATAGTTGCTTTATTTATTTAACCCTGTCCTACAGTCATGGACAAAGAAATACGAGACTTATAAAATAAGATATTCAAATAAGTTTTGTGTGTTATTGAGTAAGTAATCGTAACAATTTCCCAAGTTAGTGTATGGCTTGATTTTAACCATTTATAACGGTAAGTCTACGTTATCATGCTGACTTTTTTGTTGTTACTCGTTTCACTCGGAGAGTATAGAAATTTGATTGGTCAATGAAATAGCACACTTTTAGTTATTTGTATAAATATTATTTATTAAATAACAATCATGCAAAAAATACGCTGTTTTAACTAAAACTATAAAATAAAATTAATATATTTTTAAAATGGGCAGAAATGTGCATTGCAATATGGAAAATCGGAGAATATTATTTGATCTCCACAAAAAAGACAAAAATCCAACTCAAATTGCTGAAATTATAAGTTGTTCGAGGAAAATGGTATACAACGCCATCAATTTTGTTAAAAGTGATCTAAATTTGTTCAATAATTATTAGAAAAATCAAGGGTGATCCTAAAGTGTTAAGAACTGGCTCACTGCAGAAAGTATTGACGTCCTGAGCTGCTTAACCCTAAGTCCCGTTCATCGGAATTTTTCTAATAATTATTGAGCGTTGTATACCATTGCCAAGAAAAAATTCAAAAATGCGAAAGAACTTTAGACTTTGTAAGTGCTTAAACGATATACTAATTGTAATATTCTGTGATTTCACGATTTATTATAATTTATATATATAACTTGCAATTATAATATTATATTAATAACTATCGGACTTTCCGTCCGGCACGGTCGGTGTCGAATATAAATCTAATATCAAATGTATTTTCAGACACGTTACATCAAAGCCTTCCTTGTTGCTAAATTATGAAAGTGTATTGTCACTTTCTTTAACAGGTACAGATCTCCACATTCCTTCCTTTTTCTCCAGACGTAGTTTGAGGTTCTTGCTTAGCTTCTGCTGATCCTCAGATCTTGAAGTAGTTCGGGAAGACTCGGTGTCGAGGTAAACTGGCGCTGCAGGACTCAATGGGTTTGGGACCTGTTCATATTTGCTACTTCGCCATTAGCCTGAGGCCAGTATAGGGGCGTAGTCATTAGCCGAATGCCGTTGGTACTGCAAAAACTTTTAAACTCAACGCTTACGAATTACCTTCCATTGTCAGACGTTAGTGTCTCTGGAAATCCCAATCTTGAAAATATCTCTTCCATTTCATCAATAATTAGATGTTATCGACTTAATCACTTTGATCTTCATATATCTGGAGAAGTGATCAATTAGTACCAATATATTAAGCACATTAGGTAAAGGATCCAAAATTTCGGTTGCTAAGCTTTTCCAGGGTCCATTCGGAAAAGGGTGCCGCTCCATCGAAGCTGGCTTTGGTGGGACTGACACTGTAAGGCAATCTTGATAAGTCTTGACGTATTTTTTTAGCATCTTTGACCACACAAGGCCACCAAACTTTGGAGCGTAACCTCCGTTTCATTGCACTTATTCCTGGATGTCCCTCAAGTGCGAGGCCCAGAATTATTTCTCGAAACTTTCGGGGGATTGCTAATTTAGTTCCCCGTAATAGTATATCACCAACTATAGATAGCTCCAAGCGAAATTGATAATATGGGCTTGACATATTTGCTTTCCACGAGTTCTGACTTAGACACATTATTACATCTTGTATCTCTTCGTCTAACATAGACATCTCGGTAATCTCTGATATGGAGAGCGACTTCGGTACCAAAGTGGACACTACTCGAAAAATATGCTGCTCTCCGGCCCAATCATATAGATCAGCGTTGTTTTCTTGGGAAAGCCTTGACAGCAAATCCGCAATATTTTCTTTCCCTGGTTTATATATCACTCGGAAACGATATGACTGTAACCTTAGCAATCATCTTTCGATCCTCGTTGGGGGTCGTGACGTTGGCTTAAAAATGATTTCTAGTGGCTTGTGATCGGTTAGAAGATGAAAGTGTAGCCCTGCCAAATAATAAAACTTTGTCTTTCGGTGTGTAAATATTTCTTTTCCACCGGTGAGAGACTCTTACTGGAAAATGAAATGATCCGCGAAATATTTGCCTTATCGAATTGCACTAATATGGCATTCAGGCCCACCGGACTAGCATCTGCAATTAAACACGTTTTGTCCTGTGGGTTAAAGTATGAGAGCTTCGATACTGCGGCCAATTATTCCTTCAAATGCGTCCTGCTCTTTGCCCCAAACAAATTTCTCCTTGCTCCTCATTAGTTTCCTCAGAGAATCGGTGCTGTCTGCCAAGTCAATTACAAACTTACCCACATATATAGCTAAACCAGGAAAACTAGGTACTTCTTCTTTATTTTTCGGCGCTCTGAATGCTGTGATCACTTTTACTTTTTCGCGATCAACTTCAATCCCCTCATCCGACAGGATGTGTCCCAAAAATTTCAGCCTTTGAGTTCTTATTATGCATTTCTTTTCGTTCAGCAAGACACTATTTGTTTTAAAAATTGTCTTAAYCATTTACCGTGCCTTATCATGTTCTTCAAGGTTGCTTCAAAAAATGATTAAGTCATTAATATAGTTCAAGGCATTTTGACAAGGAGATATTAATTCCTCAATTAGTCTCTGAAATATCTCTGGAGCCGAATTCACTCCAAACATTAAACGCTTATAACGAAACAAACCCCGGTGCGTAATAAATGTAATTTCTCTGCTGGACTCAGCCAACTCCAACTGTAGGCATTTTTTAAATCAAGTCKAGAGAAATACTTGGCTTCCTTTAGTTTGGTCCTAAAGTTGTCTAAAATATGTAAAGGGTCATTTTCTCTCTGTATTGCTTTGTTTGCCCGGCGCATGTCTACCCGAATATCGCCATCATCTTTAAAGGCAATTTCCATCGGCGATATCCAGACACTTGGGCCAGTTACTGATGCGATAATGTCCAACTTTAAAGCGTCTCCCAGTTTCTGAGTTATTTTGCTCTCCAACGCCGTCGGCACACGTCTCATGGGTTGTTGCACGGGAACCACTGATTCATTAATAGACAGCTTCACAGAAACATCCATCATTTGGAAAACGGTTCTGCTTCCTCAACTCTATGCTCGTCCAAACCTACTCTTAAAACGTTGAGTTCGATAGCTGTGTCCCGTCCTATCGGAGATTGTTTACCATTTTCGATTACATAAAATGTAGTAATCAGTTCCGAATCGTTTTGTACCGAAATTGGAGCCTCAAAAACTTGTAATACCTTGAGTAGACGATCTGAAGCATATCCACGAAAATGATTCGCTGATACAGCACGTGAGTTAAACATAACAGCCTTTTCATCGCATAATCGTTGCTAATCTGAATGGCTGATCAGGTTCAATTTAGAGCCCGAATCGATGATCATAGTAATTATGTAACCATCGGGTACATTTTCAATTTCGCTACTTATGGACTGTACCACCGTATCTCTTCGTCTCCAGCGTTTCCTATCCGGTTCGTCTACTTTGAAGTTGGGCTTCGTAACCTTGTGCGGCATTTCCAATAAAAATGTCCAATTCTATCGCATTTCCTGCATTTCATTTTTCTGGCAGGACACTCCATACTATTTTCGCGATGTCCCCTTTTACCACATCTTCCACACACGCTTTCTATACTTTGCCGTACTATTTTCTTGGTGCCGCTTGGATTACCTTGGGGTGTCATGGAAAGTGTTTGTTGACTTGTTCATCAATACTACATGTTTTGATGACCGCTTCCAAAGTTAGTTCGTTTTCAAGTAATCTTTTTTTTTTTTTTAAACTTAACGGTGCCCAGACATCGATGATCTTATCTTTTAAACATATTTCTTCAATGTGTTCTTTGATCTCGCCAAATAAACATTTTGCTATCGGCGTAATCTCATCAAAAACTCCGTAAAACATTCTCCTTCCAGTGGTGTTATAGAATGAAACAAGTGCCTTTAAAAAGCGGAATTCCGTTGTGGCGAAAAGTACTCATTGTGTTTTGTTACCAAAGGTGTAAACACATCGTTTTTCGCTTTCTCGTCATATGGTACTAAAACACCAGGAATGCTATATACCACTGCCTGGAGCTGGGATCCTCCCAAATGTAGAAGTTTATTTCTTTTCTTATATATAGAGGTTATCTCCTCTGCGTCAATATACATATATTATATATAAAACGAACGCAGCCACGATTATCATAAAACAACATTTTATTAAAAAAAAACTAAAATCATATAAATTAATTTCGATTACATTTGAAAAACTGTGTTTTATTATCTTTCATTTATTGAGGAAAAAAAAACTCAGCTAAATTTTTCCTCATCACCTTGTTGTTACACATAAAGAAAAACAAATGAAACACTTTACCCTTGTTCCCAACATTATTAAATTTGGAATATAGTTTCTTTATACAATACCTAATTACATTTCGTCCCTTTCTATATTTCATTTGAAATATACAAATATACACACATTCTCAATCATCCATTTCGCACTTACATGTGTCTCATTCCATCTGGAATAGAATCTTTATTTTGTTTTTCTTTTCGTTTTTTTTTTTACATGTTATATTTTTTAAATATCTCAATTAATTTGCATTTGTCTCGTTCCATTTGGAATAGAACCTTTATTTATTTTTCTTTTCGTTTTTTTCAAAATTTCTCGAACTTTTTCAAACTTTATATTTTTTTTATATATATCTAAATTCATTTGCATTTGTCTCATTCCCTTTGTATTAGGCTCTTTACTTATTTTTTCTCTTTTCGTTTTTTTAAATCATTTTTTAAATTTCCCGATTCATTTTCAAATTTCCCAACCTTTTTTTACTTACCTTACGCTATTCCTGTATGAATTAAAAATCCTATATGGCTTTCTGCTTTTATGTAAAATTCTCAAGGTATCCTCGYCGCCAATGTAATATTCTGCGATTTCACGATTTATTATAATTTATATATATAGTATAACTAGCAATTATAATATTATATTATTAACTATCAGACTTTCCATCCGGCCCTACGTCGAATATAAATCTAATATCAAATGTCGTATTTATAGACACGTTACATCAAAGCCTTCCTTGTTGGTAATTATGAAAGCGTACAGGTGCAGATCTCCGTACTAATAATTATATTTCTAATCAATTGTACCGATTTGCAATCGGTCATCATTTTTGGAAAATAAGTTTTGGGTTGTAAGTCGCTATTTTTTAAGGAACACAAGCACGGATGTTATGTACACATTTTATTAATATTTCCAATATTTCTTCAAAGGGTATCTTCTGATCTTTATAATAGAATACAACGAGTGATATTTGACRATACTCTTTCACTTAATGTCTCTTCAAGTATTCCTTAAGGTAGTCATCTTAGCACCATTCTGTTCTTGTTATTTATTAACGATATACTATTTACTAGAGCAAGTTTTTAACTTTTTTGGGAGTTACTATGGACCATAAGCTTAATTCTAGTGTTCATATTAATACATTAGTCTTGAAAGCAAAAAGTATTCTCAGTTTTGTTAAACATTGGTCTAAAGAATTTAGAGTTCCAAATGTTACTAAGACACTTYTTACAACTTTGGTTAGACCTAAGTATATAATGCAACCAAATCCATTCTGACAAGTTAGAGTAGGTTCAAAAACAATTTTTACTTTTCGCTCTAGGGCATTTTCGATGGGATTCTAATTTAAGTCTTCCTCCATAAACTAGCTGTTTAAAATTTATACATCTACCTAGACTTAAGAGCCATAGAGAAATGTTTGGTGTTATATTCTTACTTAGTAAAAATCCTGAATGGAACAGTTAGCAGTTCTTTTCTCCTGTCTGAAGTTCTATTTAATATTCCGGTTCGATTTTCAAAGCTGTTTAGACCCTTACTGTTAAAATCTTGTATATCACTTTTGAACTTTGGGAGCTACTCCATCGCATATGTCATGATTTTAATTTCCGTTACTGCATATTTGATTTATCTGTTTCACTTTTCAAAATTAAAAAGACCACATTTCTTTCCGCCGCTTGTTTGAAGACTGCATTGGCAGTGATGTCATAATGGTGTGTAGGCGTCTCTGCGTTATTAAGATGGCAATGTTGTCTTCATATGGCACTATCTTGGGGGCTTTGCCGTTTACGTTCCTTAACCATCACCACTAATCTCCATGGGTACGGAGATAGCACTCCCTTCGGGGTGCCTCTATATACTTCAGGAAGCTACCGACCCATCGTTGTATAGGAGGATCATAGGTGCTGACTCGATACTATTCAAAATAGATTCCGTATACACATTATTAAATGCTCCAAAAAATGTGCAAGAACACTCCAAGAGCGTATTCCTTATGTTCTAGAGCATGTTGCGGTTTTGACAAGCTTCCACGGCAGGTGCGCTGCGTGGTATGCACATTTAAGATTTTCTATAATGTTTTCCGCAGGAAGGTTGTTAAGCTTATATACCTAAACTCAATCGAGTAGGTTTGGTTGTTTCTACCTGCCTGCGGTATAGAAACTACTGTATCATCTATCCATGAGTGCGGTACATACCTAATCTTCAGGCGTTTAGCCAGGGACGGATTCCTTCGTACCGGGGGATGGGTCGAATGAGAGGATTGCCCATTATATCAATATCTTCGTAAAAGTTTACAGCACTAATTCCTTCATAGCTTAGACTGATCGCGTCCTTACAGACGGGAAAGTGCACACAGTTGTTCCTCATTCCCTCCCAACTCTTGCGATTTATACCGAGTGTTCAAAATTTAACATGTTCGTTGCGACCAAAGGACGAACAACAACATTATATTTAAACCTTTTATATATTTCACAAATGTTAAATAAGATAAGAAAAATCTTAATATTGTAATAAATTATACAGTTTACATATGTATATTAGATAAGGCAGAGGCAGTACAAAACGTACATAAATATGCATATATTTATGCAGCACACTTACATACATATATGGGTTACGTATGCATTTATATGCAATACGAATGCACTAAAAAAATATAATATGAATATATTTACTTAGGCATGGGCAATTGATTACAAACGCACTTGTGCACTTGAAAGTAATCCCAAACCATATAGCATAAACAATGCGATAATACACGCACACACATTTATTGCATTACACAGTTAAAAAAAACCCCATGTGTCAATACACATATATTTTATTAGATAAAATTAAATTAAAAATAAAAATTAAAAATAAAATTATAATGAAATATTTCTCAGCTTGAATAAGTTCTATATTTTCTCCCCACCAGTGGTAAGGATCTAAAGAATCTTATTTGAGTTGTAACGTTCGATTATACAAATCAACCAGTTTGATATTAAAAGTCGAGCGACGCGGGGTTTTTGGATAATATCATGAGCCCCTCCACCGCGTTGATCATAACAAAGCTGCAACAAGAGTTGTGTTTTATATACGAAAGGTGTACATTTTCTGCATAATAGTATCTGCCTGCAGTGATTCCAGCTTTTGAGATTGTTTTTGATCTCTTCTCTGATTTTAGCCTCAGATGTAATGGAATAGTAGATGTACCCATAGTTAGAGAACAACGGTGTGCTTAGCACCCTCCAGTTATTCACCATTACATCGCTATTGGTACAGAGAGTTATGGGACGTTTCTGAAGCAGGTTCCTACATGGATAGGTTCATCACCTATGAACGCGTCTTCCTTGCGCTGGATTGAAATCGGCCTTTGGAGCTCCGCTGTTGATGCCTGCTCCTTGTGTGACATACAGCACGATACAAATAGTTTTGTCTCTCTTGTTGCTAGAGTTGAAATTTTGTCTAACTACTCAGGACAGCTCTTATCATTTTTGTCATTATAGCTCACAGCGCTTTCTTGGTACGAGTCTTCGTCGACTGTGGCAATCATATGCTGTTCAACTCGCTTGTCAGTAGAACAACGACCACCGCAACTTACTTCCATTGCAGTGGAGCTGGCGACACGACAGTTTGATCCCTCTATCTCAAAACCATGAATTGCTAATTTGTTTCGTATGTTTCGTAGTATGTTTCGACTCCATTTAGATCCAAACTTGGAAGATATGAGTTTTCCCGAATGTGTAGCACGCATTAAATCATCGATCCGCCCAACTCATTTCCACGAAAATTTTCCCAAGCCAGCAGTAATCCACCTCAAAATTTCATTATTTGGCAAATATTGTGATCCTTTACACCAGCTTGGACTGGCAATCATGTCTACGAGGGCCCCCATCTGACCATATTCGATTAATTTTGGTTTTTCACCATCGTTCTTGCCATGAGTCCATTATTTTTCAGGTATCTTCGTACTGTCTTGTCACTTACATTAACTCCATGGACCTCTCTAATGACTTTATTATTTCCACATCGGTATTTGTTGCTCCTAAAAAAATAAATCGCCTGACAATTCGTGCAACAGCTGGGGACAACTTATTCGGAATGCCTTTACTCTTTCGTGGCACTATTAAATTCTTAATTTTTTTAATAAATATAAGAGAAATTCTAATTTTCCAGAAGCGCCTTGAAAAAAAGTGGTTTAGTGGTGAACATTTAACTCGCTACCGGTTCTATAGATTTTGAGTTCTAATGTTCCCGAACTTCAAAAATAACGTTTCTCGACATATTGGTCGTTTATAAAAAAATAAAAAAAAGCCACAAAAATTTTTTTTAAAACCTTAAAATTTAATGGAGAAAGTTTATTATCATTCGAAAGAACATTCTTTAGCATATTTTTGAAGATTATTACTTTCAAATATTGGGCGCAGCTACGTCTCAGATGGTCCATCCGTTGAGTCCAATAATCGATCAATTCGACTGTTAACTGGCGAAAGACTTTGTGTGCATAGACTTTAGACTTAACATAACACCACAGGAAAAAGTCTAACGATGTGATATCACACGATCTTGGTGGCCAATCGACCGCCTCAAAACTTTTAAGTTATCTGCTCACCGAAGTGTTGTCGCAATTAATCCATTGTGAGGGAATTGGCGCCGTTTTGTTGAAACCAAATTTCGCCGAGATTAGTCATTTATTAGGGTGCGACATTTGCATCTTGCATCTCGACATTTTTGCGGAAAATTTTGCTTATCTTTTTTAATTGCAAGAAAAGTGCGGCTGAGGACCTGTCCACGCTTTACTGACACATACATAGACATTACTATTACTCTACTACTACCGTCTACGAGTATATGATTTCTATTAGGTATTAAAAAATATAGAATTTTTGTAAATCAACTTGTGTTAGTTTACAAAAAAAATGGATCATAAAGCATTTCGTGTGTTAATTAAGGATTGATTTTTGAGGGAATAAAGTAAAACACTTTTGGACCAATTTTTTTTTACAATAATCCCTTAAAATTTAGCAAAAAAGGTGGAAGCAAAGTTGTAGACCTAATAAATTTAAGATTTCAAAGTAAAATATGCAAAGTCGTTCCATTCGTCAGTCCGAGCTCTGCTAAAGGCGCCGAATCGACTTGCCTMAGAACTTGCATTTTCGTAATAAAGTTGAACGATTTGTAATCAGGCGTAAGTCCTTCCATGATGCAATGCCAAACAACGCTGAACAATAATAAAATTACAGCTTGACACGACTCAGGTGATCTGTCAAAAAAGTGCCGTATAGTAAAACCTTACTGGTCGTCAATCTTGGCTGGCGGCTATTTCAAAATTCGATGCATGAGGTGTTTCCTGCATTAATTCGTGCTACACCGTTCTTCTTATATCCAGCCTCATTTGCATTATAGAGCTTAACCAATGAAATTTGTGTGAGCTTAGTAAATGTTGTTCAACAACTAAAACGCAACTCTTGTTCATTTTGCCTCCTGCAGTCTTAAAAATTTTGTCGGACGCTAATTGTGTAACTTATTTAAATGGTTTCAAAAGTTAATTTTGTGCAATATTTAGGAGGGCTATCGATATAATGCTAACATGATACCCGGACTTCAGATTTTCAATGTTTTTTATTTTATATATTCTATTTAACATCAAAATAACGGTCTGATTGACTATTACAGGATCAATACCAAAAACAATTCTCATCACAGTCGCTGAACTTGTATTTTCGCCTTTATTGGGGAAAACTTTAAAATATGCCCCCTTCCCTTGTCATATTTGATATAACAATAATGAACCTTAAGCAACCAGTGTCTGAAAAAGTTTTTTTTAGTACAAAATCTTAATCATAGAAAATTACTTTATTGTTTTTCAAAATATTGTAACTGCCTCTTCTGGCGTTAACCTCTTAGTTTATTTATTACATAAGGGAATAAAAATAAATCAGTCGGTGCCAGGTCAGGACTATGTGGTGAATGACTCATCATATTGATGTTTTGAGTGCTCAACTATGCAGTTTCAGTCGGTGTGTGAGAGCTCACATTGTAGTGGTGAAGAGTGATCCGTCTTCGGCGGTTAGTTTACCTGAGTTTTTGAAAGCACACATTCGCTTGTGTGCCACTCAAAATTTATTGCAACCATTTGCTTGGAAGTGCTTCGTGCGTTTTACATTAAGTAAAAATGAGTCAAAAGAATATATTTTGAGCTGCACCGAAATGTGTACTCTTTATTTATACTCTTAAGACTAACTTATTACATGGTTCTTACTTCTATTTATACTAACTAGTATCTTTACTTATTACTAGTTGATAGTTTCTTTAAATACAGATTATATTATTTGTTTAGGTTTGTTTGCATATATATTGTTTGCTTAGATACATTCTKAAGATAAGGTTGTTGTGGTATTTTGATACTTGTTTGTTTAGGATTATTTGTTGTAGTGATACTCCATTTCAATTGTTACAACTCTAGGTCGTTTGCATTCTGTTTACTGAAACAAAAGGTTGTTTTTGTGTTTGTTACTATTATAAGGAATTCGTTCCTTAACTTGCGCGAATGACTATTGCTGAATTCGGTTCTTTTGAAAACAACCATGCAGTCGAGACGTATACACGTAAATCACGATTCATCAACTGTCACGATATCGAAGAACAGCTATCCATTCGCAAATTATTTTGGATTCAAAGTTGACATTTTTTAATGACATGTCCATGCATTATTGAGTATATGCTGTTCCCATTAATGCCTATGGTTGTCTCAATCTCACTAGGAATCATATGACGAACTTGCCATATCCGTTTGCGCGCAGCATCAGTAGTCCCGGAACAACAGCTGTTTTTGGATGAATTCTCCATACCTATACAGTCCTTGAAGAAGATTCATTGCCAAATAATGATTCATCGATGCACTGTTGCAGTGTTAATCCATCTCGAATGTTGTCAACAAAATATTTAATTTTTTAGCCTATTTGAAAATTTTAAGTAACTGTAAACAACACAAGTAGCGCTCGTGTAAGATTTTGTTAAGAAATTTGAATACTGTATAAAAGACTTACTTACTTTTAGTAGTATTTTCTCAGCCGATTCGCGAGTAAATGCTGCTGAAAAAAATTCAAATCTAACAAGGTGATAAAATTTCCAAAAAAATTTCTTGAGTGGGGAAGTGATTTTAGTACCTAGAGAAGCGAATCCACCTAACTGTCCAAAACTAAGGTCAATTGAGAGATACTCGGCTTTTGTAAAAAGGCAGATGAAGGCAAAAAAAAGTGAGACTTCAAAAGAAAGTGCTCTTCAGCAGCTATTAGAGTATCGACTATAAAACACCAATGCAAGTGGTTCCAGAAAAATTAAAACTTTTGATTAATATGACATGATTCTCAGTTTTTTCTTCCATTTTTGAAATCTAAAACAAAATATTTTAGTTTATAAAAATAGAACTAATAGTTAAAGGTCATTTTTGTAACGGACAATTGTATTAAACGCAGTTCTTATAGTATCAAAACTATCAAACTTTATCATAAAGAAGTGAGTGGCCAGATTGCAACACTCGGGTTGCTAAATACTGAAATTTAAAATTTAAAAGACGTATAAATAAGTTGGTAAAATACCAAATCTAATGGTAATGCATCCGCTGAATTTATGTGCAACATTATTATACACACAAAATAGTTTTGTTTAACAAACCCTTGTTAGTAACACCTAGGTATATATTTACTATATATATGTGTGCTATAACTAAGCCACACTTGAAGTATCGCCGATATTCGACCCTTTTGTGATATTATCGTTTACAACACTTTGCCAGTGCAATAAATGTCCTAAACTGAAACTGTGATCATTCGTGCAGTTTATTTCGAAAAATATAAGATTAATGAAAATATGGGTAAATAAACTATTTCAAGTAATTTTTAACTATTTTTTATTAGTTATTTTGCACAAATACATAAAACATACAAAGTTACAAGAAAACTAAAAGAAGAAGAATCCCAAAACTGGAAGCACTTACTTCCAGTTATGCACAGAGAAATAGCGCACTTACTAAATCTTTTTGGAGATTTTATTATTATACTCTTGGAACCAGTTGTACAGAGTTTTGTTTTGTTCACCCACTTTTGTACGTATCACCTAAAACTAAGAGAGATAGATACAGAGTTATGTGTATGTACAGCTGCGAGCAGTGAAATAGTAGTGTTTGTTAGAGTTTTATATACCTGTGAGTTATGCAAAATTCTAAACAATTTTAACATCAATTGAAAGGGAAAAGTTTATCA